>NC_091118.1:11771468-11956468 GCF_040183065.1 Periplaneta americana | reverse complement strand
CGTTTCATAATACGCGATGCTGTTTTATTAAATTAATATCGTAGCATTTTCTCTATTTTTCTCTCCGGTAAGAAAAACCAGAGCTGTGAATAAAGAAATTCAATACTTAGCTTGTTTCTTGCATGTGGCTAACTCAAATGGTCCTACAAACGCTAGCAAACATGTGGTTACTGGATCCTCATAAGGTTTATCTATTTTTTTAATAAAGTTTGGCTAGCTGGGAGAAATGCAGATGTGATGAAGTTTGGTGTATAGTATGGGTAGAGGAACGGAGTGATTAAAGGAAAAAGAAAATGAATATGTATATACTGTAGGTAAATTAATAAAAAAATGTATGTAAATAAATACATAGATAAATAAACATAAAATCAGATACGCATATAAATAAACAGATTAATAAATAATTTAATTAATGAAAAAGTCAATAAATAAGTGAATGAATAAGGAAATAGGCCTAAATAAATAAGATAATGAAAAAAAAGTAAATAAATTAAAGAAAGTCAACTAATGAGGGAACACGTAAATAAATAAGTAAATACATTAGTAAAATATATAAGTAAATAAATAAATAAATACATAAATAGATAAATATAAAATGTGATAGAGATGAATAACGTGTAAATAGATAAACAAATAATTTAATTAATGAAAAAAATTAATAAACGAATGAATCAATAAATAAATAATTAAATCAGTCAATCAAGTAATGAAAAAATGAATAAGTAAATAAATAATTAATACGTAAATAAATAAATTTAATTAAAGAATTAATGGAATAAAGTCAACTAATGAGGGAACGCGTAAAAAAATTAATAAAATATATGAGTAAATAAATAAATAGATAGATAAACAGAAAATCAGACAAAGAAATAAATAGATAAACAGATCAACAAATAATAATATTTATGAAAAAATCAATAAGTGAATAAATAAAGAATAAGTAAATAAATAAATAAATAACTTAATTAAAGAAAGTAAACTAATTACAAAACACGTAAATAAATAAGTAAATAAACAAATAAAATATATGAGTAAATAAATAAATAGATAGATAAACAGAAAATCAGATAGTCAAATAAATAGATCAACAGATCAACAAATAATAATTAATGAAAAAATCAATAAGTGAATAAATAAAGAATAAGTAAATAAATACATGAATAAGTTATTTAAAGAAAGTCAACTGATGACAAAACACGTAAATAAATAAGTAAATAAACAAATAAAATATATGAGTAAATAAATAAATAGATTGATAAACAGAAAATCAGATAGTCAAATAAATAGGTCAACAGATCAACAAATAATAAGTAATGAAAAAATCAATAAGTTAATAAATAAAGAATAAATAAATAAATAAATACATGAATAAGTTAATTAAAGAAAGTCAACTAATGACAAAACACGTAAATAAATAAGTAAATAAGCAAATAAAATATATGAGTAAATAAATAAATAGATTGATAAACAGAAAATCAGATACTAGTCAAATAAATAGATCAACAGATCAACAAATAATAATTAATGAAAAAATCAATAAGTGAATAAATAAAGAACAAATAAATAAATAAATACATACATGAATAAGTTATTTAAAGAAAGTCAACTCATGACAAAACACGTAAATAAATAAGTAAATAAACAAATAAAATATATGAGTAAATAAATAAATAGATAGATAAACAGAAAATCAGATAGTCAAATAAATAGATCAACAGATGAACAAATAATAATTAATGAAAAATCAATAAGGAATAAATAAAGAATAAATAAATAAATAAATAAATAAATAAATAAATAAATACATGAATAAGTTATTTAAAGAAAGTCAACTAATGACAAAACACGTAAATAAATAAGTAAATAAATTAATAGGTAACATCAGTTTATAAATGAATCGGTAAAGAATGGAATGTAAATAAATAAGAAAATTATTGATTAAATAAATAAATAATAAGTGTATACATGTATAAATGAATGACTATAAATAAATAAAAACAGCATATGAAAAAATAGGTAAGTAAATATATTGATATACAGGGTGTTTCAAAAATACGGGGCATAATTTCAGATATGTATTTCCCACATGTAGACAATCAAAATAGTTCATTACAACATGTGTCCGAAAATGATTTATTTCCGAGTTATGGCCTTCACAACATTGAAATTCACCGGAATGTTTTTCTTTCCGCAGGTCGTTGCCGTCAAAGGAGACATTAAGAGGGCACTCTGACAGTTCATTCCGAGGCGAAGGTTACATTCAGTGTTGTGTAGGCGTTAGACTGTGCGACATGTATTCAAATCAAAAGCTGGCAGAGATACACTTCATGTACGGTAAGGCGGACGGCAATGCTGCGCTGGCTCGTCGTTTGTACCAGGAGAGGTACCCACAGCGACAATGTCCAGATCGGAAGACATTTGTACGTCTCCATTACCGTCTGTGCGAGTATGGAAAATTTAACTCTCCTGGTTTGGGAAGGGGACGACCAAGATCTACAACTCCAGAAGTAGGCTACAGGAGGAGATTCTGGAGGCTGTGAACATGACTCCTTCTATCAGCACACGAAGGGTAGCGTTGCAAGTCAATGTTCCTCATACGACTGTCTGGAGACTGTTGAAAGAGTATCAATTGTATCCTTATCATTTGCAACGTGTACAGGCCCTGTCACCAGCAGATTACCCTGCACGAGTTAGGTTCTGTCAGTGGTTCTTGCAGCAGTGTGGTGTAAATCCGAACTTTCCTGCCTTAGTATTATTTACAGATGAAGCACAGTTCACACGAGATGGCATATCAAATTTCCACAATCAGCATGTATGGGCGTATGAAAACCCACGTGCAACTGTTCCATCTCATCACCAGGTGCGGTTCTCCCTCAACATGTGGGCCGGTATCATTGGTGATCGATTAGTTGGACCCCATGTACTTGTAAACAGACTTACGGGGCAGGCGTACGCAAACTTCCTGGAAAACACCATACCTCATGTTTTAGAAGACACTCCACTGATCAATCGTCAACACATTCACTTCTTGCATGATGGCGCTCCTGCACACTTCAGTCGTACGGCTCGCCGGTACTTGGATCGAAGGTTTCCTGATCGATGGATAGGTAGAGGTGGCCCAATTGCTTGGCCTCCACGCTCACCTGATTTGAACCCTCTCGATTTCTACTTGTGGGGCCATTTAAAATCATTGGTTTATTCGTCTCCGGTGCCTGATTTGGAATACCTTCGGAATCGAATTGTGGCATGTTCTGAGGACATACGCAATACTCCTGGAGTTTGGGATCGTGTTCGCAGGTCAATGAGACATCGATGTGAGGTCTGTATTCAAACAGGAGGTGGACATTTTGAACATCTTCTGTAATGAGAACGACCTGCGGAAAGAAAAACGTTCCGGTGAATTTCAATGTTGTGAAGGCCATAACTCGGAAATAAAGCATTTCCGGACACATGTTGTAATGAACTATTTTGATTGTCTACATGTGGGAAATACATACCTGAAATGATGCCCCGTATTTTTGAAACACCCTGTATAAATAAATAGTCCAATGAATATATAGATAAATGAATTAATATATAAGTGAAAAAACAAATAGATAAATGCATAAATAAACAATTGTAAAAATAAATATATAAATGGATGAATGAATAAAGAAACAGAAAATAAATAAATAAATGAATGAATGAATAAATAAATGAATAAATAAATAAACTGATAGTTAATAAATAATTAAAATTAATTAACAATATAAATAAGTAACTAAGTAAGTAAATAAGTATTTCCTTCTTCGTTGCTTTAGACTTCCGATCTTCATCCTTCCATTTTAATATATTTTCCCTCCATTCTAGTAACCCATTCTCTTGTCAATATTCCGTTTCTATATTCAATGCCATCCTCTTTTTTCCTCCTATACATTTATTTATTTATTTATTTATTCATTCATTCATTCATTCATTCATTCATTCATTCATTCATTCATTCATTCATTCATTCATTCATTCATTCATTCATTCTCTTATTTATTTACGTATTCCATTCTTTACTTATTCATGTATTAATTTTAAGTTATTCATTTATTCATTCATAAAACTGAGACGAAGAATTAAAAATGTACGGTGTGTTGGAATCAGGAAGAAGGAAGGAATCAAGGAAGTGGTAAACAGTATAAACTATGTCAATGGTGTAGCGAACGACCTCTACCCGCTGAGAAATGAAGCCGGGTACCCTGAAGCGGAAGCAGGTAGGTATGTGGTTAGGGTCAAGAGTTGTTGAACCCAGCTTACAGATGCGTGACCCACCTTCGGCTGAGTGCGGGCAGAAAACGCGTAGTTGTGCGTCTAGGAGAAAGCCAGAGTCTGTGTGTGCTAATGCAGACAAATTATATATCAACATTGACCACCAATATAGTAAATATAAATAACATCAATACAGAAAACAACGGAATAATAATGATTACTTACTTACGGTTTTTAGAGAACCCGGAGGTTCATTGCCGCCCTCACATAAGCCTGCCATTGGTCCCTATCCTGAGCAAGATTAATCCATTCTCTATCATCATATCCCACCTCCCTCAAATCTATTTTAATATTATCCTCCCACCCATGTCTCGGCCTCCCTAATGGTCTTTTTCCCTTCGGCCTTCCAACTAACACTCTATATGCATTTCTGGATTCGCCCATACGTGCTAAATACCCTCCTCATCTCAAACGTCTTGATTTAATGTTCCTAATTATGTCAGGTGAAGAATACAATGCGTGCAGTTCTGTGTTGTGTAACTTTCTCCATTCTCCTGTAACTTCATCCCGCTTAGCCCCAAATATTTTCCTGAGCTCCTTATACTCAAACACCCTTAATCTCTGTTCTTCTCTGAAATTGAGAGTCCAAGTTTCACAACCATACAGAACAACCGGTAATATAACTGTTTTATAAATTCTAACTTTCAGACTTTTTGACAGCAGACTGGATGACAAAAGCTTCTCAACCGAATAATAACACGCATTTCCCATATTTATTCTGCGTTTAATTTCCTCCCGAGTGTCATTTATATTTGTTACTTTTACTCCTAGATATTTCAATTTTTCCACCTCCTCAAAAGATAAATATCCAATTTTTATATTTCCATTTCGTACTTCTGTTTTAGGAATTTACTTCCAAACCTATCGCTTTACTTGCTTCCAGTAAAATTCCCGTGTTTTCCCTAATCGTTTGTGGATTTTCTCCTAACATATTCACGTCATCCGCATAGACAAGCAGCTGATGTAAACCGTTCAATTCCAAACCCTCTCTGTTATCCTGGACTTTCCTAATGGCATACTCTAGAGCAAAGTTAAAAAGTAAAGGTGATAGTGCATCTCCTTGCTTTAGCCCGCAGTGAATTGGAAACGCATCTGACAGAAACTGACCTATACGGACTCTGCTGTACGTTTCACTGAGACACATTTTAATTAATCGAACTAGTTTCTTGGGAATACTAAATTCAACAAGAATATTATATAAAACTTCTCTCTTAACCGAGTCATATGCCTTTTTGAAATCTATGAATAACTGTTGTACTGTGCCCTTATACTCCCATTTTTTCTCCAATATCTGTCGAATACAAAATATCTGGTCGATAGTTGATCTATTACGCCTAAAACGACACTGATGACATCATGGAATAATAGTAAGAGATTTTTAGTTACATGTAATGGTGAGAGTTAAGCAATTACAATTTAGTGTTAAATAAGACAATGTTGATCGAAGGAATTATTATCATAATGAAGGAAAATTGATGTATTAATGAATAATTATGTAAATAAATAAATAAATACATAAAAAATAAATAAATAAGGAATAAATACATAAATAAAAAATGTGAAACACAGTAAATAAGTTAGTAAATAGATTAGTCGATGACTAGAGTCGAATAGATGAATAAAAACAGTTGCGATCGATCGATTTATCGCGATCCACTGTTTGCCCATCCGTAGTTCATACGATTATGTATTAATAAACTTATAATGTCCCATATTTTATAATAATTCCTTTATCCTCAAAAAATATGACTAAAATATAAACTTGTGAACCGATCTTTTAAGTCATAATTTCTTTTGTTTACTTCTACTCTGTAGAAATCGTGAATGCAGAACAGGAAATTTCAGTATTTCACTGCCGTATCCGTGTGATATGACTTTCACCACACCAGTAAAATTCGAAAGTACTAAGTCCTTAAAATCTCGCGCTTTTCTGCCTCACCCTGTATAGGCCTAGTTTCGCTTCTGGACACAGCAGTTTGCCATTTGAACTTGTTGTTTGTGTGGTTGGACTCGTATGCGATTTTTAACGAGCTTGTGGACAGACTGGGACTTTGAACGTATGCGTGTATTTGTTTTGTGGTACCCAGTGTATTTAATTAAGCCCTTTGTTGTTTGTGGCAACACTGACGGAATGGACTGCGTATCTGTGCTGAAGGGCCCTGCTCTGGTTGTGTGCCCTTGTCCTTCTGTGTAATACAGTCGGGACATACGTATAATGTAACGAAACATCAAGGCCCATGATTTCAAAGAGTGCTGTACTCAAATATAAAACTTCTGTATTGGATATGTTATATACATACATCTATATATATATATATATATATATATATATATATATATATAATTTGAACTGGTAATGGAAATTACGGGAAAACGGCTGAACGGATTTTAACGAGTGACCCCTCATTTTCATGCCTGGCATTCAAAGTTTTTCGGAAAAATAGTAGTTTTCAATGAAATGTCAGTTTTCCTACATAATTTTCCCATTTTCCAAAGTCCATCTGTTGTCAGTTTTGAGAACTAATTTTATTAAATCACGGCCGACTTGATTGAATGTCAGAACAAAACAAAACACACACTACAATAAACAATAGGCTATTACACGAAGGCCTGTAGGATTGCCGACATATTTAGAGCTCAAATTCAATTTGTTATTAAAAATAATTTACAGGTCTCATTCTGCAGTGAATAATTTTGTGAGTACAGCTGTGTATTGGATATTCAAATCTACGAAACTTGAGGTGGTTTGATGACATTATTACCATTTTATAAATTACATATTATTATAGTTAATGTCATGATGCGTCTATTTTTCATTAATTGTACATAATATTGATGCTATATTGATGACATGAAAGTGAAACATTTTGAGGTTATGTAAGTAAATGTAGAGAATATCTTAATTTAGATCTTCATTTCTATAATTTACTGAGTGGCGGCTATATATAACTACAAAACTTACGTAAGATAATAATATTGTTTTTAAAAATAAAATATTTTTATAGTTCTTAATCAAGTGGGGTTGGGTCTTTTTCATATACTTAATGGCGGTGTAGTATAGATGTTGATATGTGTCATTGTCTTCAGTATTGGCTCTAGAGAGCGCAAAAATTACAGTTCCTAAGGAAAGATAAAAAGGTATTACTGTACTTACTAATAAAATAAGAGGCCTAGAAGATTTTGTAGTCTCCAGATCATTTCAGCAAGATCTCTTAGTAGGATAAAATGATTTTACGCTCTACATTTCAAGTTCTACATGCAGCAAAATGCTATTGTTCGAAAACTTAGCAAACCTGACATTTTTTTTTTTTAACTTTCATTTCGCCTACAATCCACAATGACCTGAAACAGCTATTGCTATCGTCCTGACATTGATACTTGCATTTCCGCGTTGAAACTCAAACACTGAAGGTGGATAGGTTGAAAAAAAGTATGTGGCCTAAAAGACCCATTCAGAGGGAGTATGTTTCATTATTATGGAAGCAAATAACTATCAAAATGTCAAGTATTCTTCATTGAAAATAAATCTGAAAAATTTTTATTTGAACGTCTAACGAACTTAGTTTGCAGCAGCATTTGCTGCACAAGCCACTAGTAGTAATATAATCGTAACAGTATGACGTTTGTTGACTGTGAAAAAGACCGTTCTAACGTGGATGTTGGGATCTGCTTATTAGAAACATTAGAGATTTGGAATTGCAGGTAGAGTGAGGGAGATATTGGGTTGAATACGAGGTGGAAGGATTATGGGGCTAAGAGGTACGTACAGGGACATCATTTTATTTTTACTTCAGTTTTTATTGTACCTGAGTTTTTGAATGTACTTCACTCCCACCCCTTCTACTAATGAAGTTCAACCGTCCTCCACACAGATCCAAGACCGCATATACAGTCATAGTAGCCTAACGGTCATAGTAAACAGTACGTTCCAAAAATATGTTCGCGTTTTCCAGTGACGAAAGAGCTTTCAATATTGAATAATTTTCGCACAGGTACTGTCGTCCATTTGCCTACGTCGTATCCCGGTTTCCCCCACCAGCTTTTATTCGCCAGCTAGTGGCTGGGCTGTCTTAGCTCTTTTCTGAGAACATTAATTTCTGTTAGAAATTGGACGTCTACGTAATATTATACAACTGTTTAAAATAACTTAAATAAAAGGGCCTCGTTATGTAATTAACTGTCACGTGATTTCCTCCCTTTCTATGACCCTACGACATAATCCTTGGACGGACAGTAGATAGTATGTCTGAGTAATTTTATCTTTTCTGATCGGGCAGAAGTGAAGATTGAATTTACAGTACGTAAGGTACTCTTTTATAGAGTAGGTACAGAATTATTTCAACGAAGAATGAAACTGGTAATTGGGATTAGGTACAATAGTCTATAGTGCGATAATATGCACATTAGAAGTGAAGCCTGTATCGAAATGAACGGCCACCATTTTCAAAAATGTGTTTAAATATCTATATTATGATTATTTTACAATTTAACTTCATTCTCTATATTGTACGCTAATGTGCTGTAGACAGTATAATATACACTGCATAATGAATACATCCACATGGACAGCTCAGTTCGTGAGTAAAAACACTCATTGTTAATACTGTACTGTATTTTGATTAAACAAAAACCTAATGGAAATTATCAAACTCAAAATCGCGATATTTCCTAGTTTACGTAAATGGATGAACTACTTTTCTTCCCTCCTATACTTAGTAAAGTGATTTGTTTGTATTTTACGCCAGTGTCATCGAACTCCAGTCGTGGAAGGGGGCAGCAAACGCCGTTGATCCAGAGGTATAGCCAGGTTAATATTAAAAATGTTAGTAAAAATAAAATAATGTCCCTATAGATGGATGTATACGGGTTGAGTACGGTGGTTTTTAAAACTGTTTCTGTAGGATCACATTAATGTATATGAAGAGAAATATATGAGAAAAAAAATTGTTATACAGAGTGAACAATAAGTGTGGAAATATATGATAATACCTTAAATTTTAATTTAACAAAAAAAAAAAAAAAAAAAAAAAAAAAGTTTTATACAAAAGCTGTTGGAGATAAACCATACAATATGGGCTATTCCATCTCAAATCGACCGAAATATAGAGAAAATTGACCCTGCAATTTTTTAATACAGTACAATTAAACTTTTTCTGTCCGTAAATAACTGATACAATGCTTTGTGCAAAGTTTGAGGCATCAGAACTTCATAGTGTTTAAATTAAAAATATTTAAATTTATCGTATTTTCATAAAATTTGCAACTTTAAACTGTTGTGGCTCCGAAACCCTTTCACCCAATGATCAAAATCATGGTTTATTTTGATGCTGAGAAGTTAAAGTTTATATTGACATGTAAACAGTTTTTCTTACTTTTTATGGAAATGGAGAAATTTAGATTTTTCTTAATTAAGACACCTTTGCCAAGGAAAAAATATTTTTAAAATACATGGTTATATTCCGCATTGAAAGTACAAATAAACACATATTTTTTACTAGTGCGACGTTGACAAGAAAGTATTGAAAAATCAAATAAAGGTAATAAATAGTACGCGCGTGAACTAACCAGCTGACTGTGAGGCGGGAGCTAGCCGAGACAAGCAAGGCCAGGAGACATAAACACGTGATGTGTCGTCTAGTAGCGCATAGCTGGGCTAGCTTTATCAAAGGTTCTCATAATCACAGGAGTAAAATGACGCCCGACGCTCGCTTATCTTCAGCTCTCGGCCAGTGCGTGTGGTACTGCGCAGTTCAAGTCCAGGCGTGTGAAAATAATCTATTTAATACCCTTGAAACTTATTGCCGAGCCACTAAGCAAACACTGCCTAGTCCCTCTTAATAATGCAAGGTTTTTTCTCAATATTATTTTTACATTTTTACAAATGGGTAAAAAACCCTAAAAGTAAGTAAATTCAGATTATGTTTCTCTCTGTATACAATAAAAATAAGGATTACTTCTCAGCACCTTGTATAAATAGGGAAAAAATTAGAGTATAAAAAATGCGAGGTTTTTTTACTGATCGATTTCATATGAAATAGCCCATATGGTACCAATGTTAAAAAAATGTTATTCACACATACAGGGTGTGACTTAACTTTATTTTTAAATGACACCCTATATTAAAATTTACATATTCGAAATCTCCATTAAATTTTATGTGTGAATGTGTAGAAACTTTACCCATTGACTCGTTTCGTGTCTTTTAACTGTTTACTAAACTTGTTTCGAGGACTTCAAACTTGAGACAAATAAGTACCAAAATCATGTCGTCCACACCTGTGGAGTAACGGTTAGCGCGTCAGACCGCGAAACCAGGTGGCTCGGGTTCTACTCCCTGTCGGAGCAAGTTACCTGGTTGAGGTTTTCTCCGGGGTTTTCCCTCAACCCAATATGAACAAATGCTGGATAACTTTCGGTACTGGAACCCGGACTCATTTCACCGACATTATCACCTTCATCTCATTCAGACGCTAAATAACCTAAGATGTTGATAAAGCATCGTAAAATAACCTACTAAAATAAAATAAAAAAATCATGTTGAGTAGGCCATAAAACTAAACAAAACACTATCACTAACCAAACTTTACAACAGAGGCTCAAAATCAGAACCATTCACAGGTAAACAATGTTCCAGTCTATCACAAAAACAGTCTATAAGATTATATTGAAATAGAAATTGAAACATGAAAGCCAAAATGTATTTGCCACCAGATTTATTGAAATGGAAATTGAAACATGAAAGCCAAAATGTATTTGATTTAAATCTTAATGCGATACAATATTTTTCCCCCAATGCCACCAGATTTTCATTTGATATTTCTGGTCTCTCCTGCCGGTGGGTTATTTGTAACTCACTTCTGAGTTGGGGCGCCTAGAAGGCGGATTTACTCTGCCTCGATGATATTATGAAAAGATGATTATGAAGTGCCAGGAGAGGTCTTAAATCTAAGCTTAGCCTAATTTCCAGACCACGGACAAACACAGGAACATTCCCCTTTAAGGAAAAATTCCTGTGTTCTCACTGGGAATCGAACTCGGGACCTCATGAACTGTAGACAGAAGCTCTGACCACTAGTACATGAGGCTGGTCATGCGGTACAATATAATATTATAGAAAAGCATGATAAAATGAGAAAGTATATCTACATCAATTTTTAGACATTCATTTTTTATTCTTATCACGTTCCTCGTTGCCATGGTTTCCATCTTGCTCTTCTCTGTCGTCAAAGCCTTCATAGCGATATTCTTCGATGTCACCATAATTTTATATTCTGTTTCGTCAGTAAGACGTAAAGCTAGAGTACGAAAAAATAAAACGTCTCAGACATATCCTCTACGTCACATTAGTTACGGTTTCTTTAAACAGATATGAAACTATGTTTTGAAACATTTCAGTGTTGTGGTAGAGGGGAAACGTATTCAAAAGGTCAAACTCATTACGAAGCGCCCTTCTTAGCGCGTCAGTATCAAAAGAAACGCCTGCGAGCCTAACAACCTGTGAATAACATCCGAGTTCATTGCTGGAACAGTGTCGGCTCGACTGACCTTGCTTGAGGATCGCGGGTTCATACTGCACTGAAAGCGATGATCTTAAAATGTTGTGCAAGTAATTTTCGTGGATTTCTTATGAAAAGAAATGAATCTGGGGTCCCACCTTGTAGATTTAGAACAGAATACTCAAAGAATGACGTCTATCTTCTCATTAGGCATGGGAGGTGGGCTAAATTGGGAATTGGTCGTCAAATAAAAATGCAACCACGTCTCTCCGTTTCTTCTCGCGAATGTAAGGACAAGGAGAAAAGGGGAATGCAGGGAGAACGAGGGAAATACGAGGAGGAAAGGGGGAACTATAGAGACACCAAGGAGAATAAGGAACGAGAAAAATACAACGAGAACAAGGATAATACGGGAAAACAAGGGAAATAAATGGAGAAGGAGAAAACAAGGACAGCGGAAATGCGAGGACAACAACAGGAATGCAGGACAACTGGAATGCAAGGAAAACAACGGGAATGCAAGGAAAACAACGGGAATGCAAGGAAAACAACGGGAATGCAAGGACAACAATGGGAATGCAAGGACAACAACAGGAATGCAGGACAACTGGAATGCAAGGACAACAATGGGAATGCAAGGACAACGGGAATGCAAGGACAACGGGAATGCAGGACAACTGGAATGCAGGACAATTGGAATGCAAGGAAAACAACGGGAATGCAAGGACAACAATGGAAATGCAAGGATGACAATGGAAATGCAAGGATGACAATGGAAATGCAAGGACAACAATGGAAATGCAAGGGCAACAATGGAAATGCAAGGAAAACAATGGGAATGCAAGGACAACAATGGGAATGCAAGGACAACAATGGAAATGCAAGGAAGACAATGGAAATGCAAGAACAACAATGGAAATTCAAGGACAACAATGGGAATGGAAGGACAACAATGGAAATGCAAGGAAGACAATGGAAATGCAAGAACAACAATGGAAATTCAAGGACAACAATGGGAATGCAAGGACAACAATGGAAATGCAAGGACAACAATGGAAATGCAAGGAAGACAATGGAAATGCAAGAACAACAATGGAAATTCAAGGACAACAATGGGAATGCAAGGACAACAACAGGAATGCAGGACAACTGGAATGCAAGGAAAACAACGGGAATGCAAGGACAACAATGGAAATGCAAGGGGGACAATGGAAATTCAAGGACAACAATGGAAATGCAAAGACAACAATGGAAATGCAATGACAACACTGGAAATACAAGGACAACAATGGAAATGCAATGACAACAATGGAAATGCAAGGACAACAATGGAAATGCAAGGACAACAATGGAAATGCAAGGACAACAATGGAAATGCAAGGAAAACAATGGAAATGCAAGGACAACAATGGAAATTCAAGGAACAATGGGATTGCAAGGACAACAGGAATGCAAGAACAACAACAGGAATGCAGGACAACTGGAATGCAGGACAACGGGAATGCAAGGACGACAATGGAAATGCAAGGACGACAATGGAAATGCAAGGAAAACAATGGAAATGCAAGAACAATGGAAATTCAAGGATAACAATGGAAATGCAAGGACAACAATGGAAATTCAAGGACAACATTGGAAATGCAAGGACAATAATGGAAATGCAAGGACAACAATGGAAATGCAAGGACAACAATGGGAATGCAAGGACAACAATGGAAATTCAAGGACAACATTGGAAATGCAAGGACAATAATGGAAATGCAAGGACAACAATGGAAATGCAAGGACAACAATGGAAATGCAAGGACAACAGTGGAAATGCAAGGACAACAATGGAAATGCAAGGACAACAATGGAAATGCAAGAAAAACAACGGGAAAGCAAGAAAAACAAAGATAAATACAAGGAGAATAAGGAAAAAGTAAAGACAACAAGTTGAATGCAAGGGAAAGATAAAGAGAATACAAGGATAAAAGAAGAAATGCAAGGAGAAGAAGAGAAATACAATGAGGAGGGGAATACGAAGAAAATACGTAATTGTACATAAATATATCGTGCAGTACATTGACGCTGTCGATTTTGTAGGCATTAATATTGTTTAGTGCGTTACGAATGTTCTAGATGTTTTGCTACTTTGCATATATGCCCACACGTAGGAACCAATAATTGTGCTCTCCACGACAGCACAAACGCCGCCCTCTGTATTTCGTTTCCATTATTCTCATTGTGTGAAGACATTGGATAGCACTATTACTCAGTTTGTGTAAACATCACATCATATCCGATATTTTGTGGTTATCGGCCTTCGGGAAATTCCACAAATTCATGCATTTCATATTATATTCAATGAATTCCATGACACAGTTTTATTTTTTTAATACTTGCACAATAGTATGAACCCATGACTCTGAAGAAGTCCTCGCGCTCAGTTGACAGATGTTAACCTCCACTTCCGAATAAACAGTTAGCACCATGTCACTGCATATCCTGCCATTACGTCATGGTTAATTGTGTGTTCCGCTGGTTTCCTTAGTATATAGTCGTGTGTTTCCATGGCTACAAGCAAGTGCTTGGAGTGTCGTGCGTTGTAACAGATTGCAGTGAGTGTTGTCTTACACCCACCGATAATTTTAAGGAGACTGAATTTGTTGGTTGTAAACGCAGTCTTGTTGGAGGTAATTGCTTTCTGGTTTCTGTTCCTCAAACGGCGGTCCTAGAAATGTAGAAATGCTTGAGTAACACAGTCTGCCTTCATTTATTTTTCAAGTGGTTAGCAACAGTCACTAAGGGACATAGTTTTTGCCCGTTAAGAGTTATTAATATGTCACAATATTAATTAATAGACACATCCATTCAGTTTCATGTTCATTCATTTTGGTTTTATTGTTCAATCATTAATTCATCAACTCATTGATTTCTAATCAGTTACCTGATTCACTTATTCGTCTCAATGTTCATTATTTTCCTTTTGTTGAATTAATTCGTTAATTGATTACCATACCTTATGGTTGTTGATTTAATTTATTAATTTATTACCATACCTTATGGTTGTCTAATTAATTCGTTAAATTATTACCATACCTTATGGTTGTTGAATTAATTCGTTAATTGATTACCATACCTTATGGTTGTTGATTTAATTTATTAATTTATTACCATAACTTATGGTTGTCTAATTAATTCGTTAAATTATTACCATACCTTATGGTTGTTGAATTAATTAATTAATTTATTACCATACCTTATGGTTGTTGAATTAATTCGTTAATTTATTACCATACCTTATGGTTGTTGAATTAATTCGTTAATTTATTACCATATCTAATTGTTATTGAATTAATTCGTTAATTTCTTACCATTCCTTATGATTGTTGAATTAATAAGTTAATTTATTACCATACCTTATGGTTGTTGAATTAATTCGTTAATTTATTATCATATCTAATGGTTGTTGAATTAATTCGTTAATTCATTACTATACCTTATGGTTGTTGAATTAATTCGTTAAATTATTATCATACCTTACGGTTGTTGAATTAATTCATTAATTTATTACCATACCTAATGTTTGTTGAATTAATTCGTTAATTCATTACCATACCTTATGGCTGTTGAATCCATTCGTTAATTTATTACCATACATTATGGTTGTTGAATTAATTCGTTAATTTATTACCATACCTAATGGTTGTTGAATTAATTCGTTAATTTATTATCATACCTAATGGTTGTTGAATTAATTCGTTAATTTATTACCATACCTTATGGTTGTTGAATTAATTCGTTAATTTATTACCATACCTTATGGTTGTTGAATTAATTCGTTAATTTATTACCATACCTTATGGTTGTTGAATTAATTCGTTAATTTATTATCATACCTAATGGTTGTTGAATTAATTCGTTAATTCATTACCATACCTTATGATTGTTGAATACATTCGTTAATTTATTACCATACCTTATGGTTGTTGAATCCATTCGTTAATTTATTACCATACCTAATGGTTGTTGAATTAATTCGTTAATTCATTACCATACCTTATGGTTCTTGAATTCATTTGTTAATTTATTACCATACCTTATGGTTGTTGAATCTATTCGTTAATTTATTTAATGATTATTGAATATTCAGTTGAAATACTTTCTCTGTTGAAATCTAATTTCTATTCCGGTAATAATTAAGATGTATTAAATTCTCCGTCGCATTCTTTTCAGTATGCGATTGATGTCTGATTTTTTTTACTGTTAAGTCTACTCCCTTGATTGTCAATTGTTACACAGCAGTTCTTCTATCTTTGCAGGTGTCTTTACCGCGTGGTGTAGTTAGATTGTAATTTGTTTCCTGCGGAATCATGGGTCCACGCTGGGCGCCATGTTGACTGCAGCCATTACCCATGTAAGTACAGAAACAGCATTGTTCCTTTCTTAAAAATAGATAAGAGTCGATATTTTACATCTCATGTCTTATACAGAATGTTTCAGAATAACTGTTCCTATTTTTCAGATATGATAGCGGGGACGTAACGAAATATTTTTCGTAATAAATTATTGTCCAAAAATGTTTCTTTATCGACACATAATAACATGAAACAAATGAGGATTTCAATGAATCTCAACGCAAAAAGAATAACTTATTTATTTAATTGATGGTTATACAGTAAATTCTTGAAATATCATGAAAATGGTATTGGAAAATATAAAAAAAAAAATTGTTGAAAATTACGACCTCATTAGCATTTCCGTAAACTACTGCTCCATATGCCATATCCATAACTGTTAATTCACAATTTGTAAATCGATGCATTTTTAAGTAATTGGAAATTTATAAACAGATCTGACAGCAACTTATTTTGTAACATACAACGAAAATAAATTAGCTTCAATTGTTTCCATGGTAACGGAAAGAGCTGAAATACAGTAAACTAAAGACAGCTATGAACAGCAATAAGGTCAATGAAGAGTTTTGACTTTTACCGTGTTACCTCGGTACTGAAATATTTTTGGACACTACCGTACTTCATTAAGAAGAAATGTTTAATTACGTATATGCCTTCTATCACATCTAGAAATTAGACATATATATTCTGAAACATTCTGTAGATATACTAGGTTGTAGAGTGTTAACATGGCAGATTGCATTTGCATGAAATTTACGTAATTTTTGTATTTAAATTAATTTCATAATTGAAAAATTTGCATTTCACCTTCATTTGTATAAATTTTCCATTTAAATGCTTGTGCACTTAAGTCATTGTTGTATTAATGACGCAAAAGCATAGAAATTGATATTTCGCCACACATTTTGTACTGAACAACATTGAAATATTTTTATTACATCAAAAGAATCACGTGTTACTATGGCAACAGAAAAGGATATAGAAATAAAAGAAAACAGAAATTTAACTTTTTAAGAGTATTTCCACAGTCTAGTATATACAGTCACGAAGCATGAGTTGATGAGGGTACTAGGAACAATAGACTGCGCCAGTACTGTTTCACATAGTATGAGATGAGGCGATAGTAGCGATCCTAGTGGTTAGCAACTATCTATGGATGCATATTCCCTACATATTGAGCTTCGTGACTGTATATAGTAGACTGTGGTATTTTATAAATGAAATATTATAAGTGATAAGTTAATGTTATTGCTTTTTTATCATTCGAAAACACACATACATATATAATATTTATTTATTTTTAGACAACCATTTCTAGAAACAGATCCTTTAACGCTAGCTTTTGTTAAAAATTGACTATTACACTATAGTTTACGAGAACTATTTCTGACAGCGACTTTCAACTTTTTACGCCGATTGTCATTTGTTTGCCACCAGATGTCAGACGGCAGAAATTATAATTTATGAATAGAACTTTTTAAACAATAACAGATTTACTTTAAAAATGACATTTTTGTTTAAGAAACATCTACACAAATTAAATTGGTTTAACAACTATTTTTTTAATAACTATGATATGAAACAATTAAGAATTAAATGTAATTATAAAAAAATTAAGGGGCATCCGGGTTTGAACAGGAGACCTCTGGATCTGCTTTCAAATGCTCTACCACATAACAGAAGTTGGACCACCACGGACGAATGGGTGTTTACAGATGTTAAAAATATTATGTGCGAGATCATGCGTATTTGCTTGCTTTCCGCACAAAACCAATACGCGGTAAGTGTGAAATACCACATTCAGTATTCCCAACGTAACACACATAACAATTTCCCTCTTCTTACTGCTTAAGCGCGACATTCATTTTACTGCTTTAGGCTTTTAACATATTATTTTTAGAGACGTTTAACATAGTAATAATTATAAATTGGAAACTTACCACTGCAATTTCACCTAAATTGCAATGTTAATTATTGTTTTTAAATATTTGCAAGAATTAAGTAAACTCTACAACTCCACTAAAGTTACTGCATTCGTGATGCAAGTAACATTACGGAAGCCGTGAAAAAATCAACAAGATTCCAGATGCCGATGTTATTACTTCAATATGTTATATAAATAATATTGTTAAAATATTAAAATGAAAAATAAATCATTACATAACCTTACCGTTTGTTTTAAGTTCGCATTTATAGACTGGGGGAAAAACAAGACAGACATATATCACGGCCTGCTGGAGTATAGTAAACACAGAAAACATTTTATAGCAACAATGTTGAAGAAAGATATTTTGGTTTTCCGAAGTTGCCGTCATTAAACAGAAACCAACATGGAGATTTCATTGCAACTAATTAGAAATTCGTCTTTCAGGTATGTAATAAACGATCTTCGCACAAAATAATGTTCGATACACGAGCGGTATGTGCTCAACTACGTTTCGCTTTTTCAATCTTTTCCTCGAACATGAAAACATCAACATACCGCTCTTGTAACGCATATTACTAGTATTTTGTTCGTAGGGTTTCTTCACTCGGTTAAAATGTCATTTTTAACACTTGTATCGTGAATAACAATTTTATGATCTCGTATTCAGGCTACAATTTTAGCTAATACTGTAATAAATATATCTCCCAGATTAAACACGGTTCGGGAATGAGAAATTATTATGCACCCCTCTACCGAGACCACCTGAAAGCGTCATTAATAAAGAAGTTAATAAAGAAGAATTGGGAGGTAGATACCCCCCCTTAGTTTCCCTCAGGTTTATGGACCTATTGTGCGCGTTCTTACATCTGAGGCCCGACTCGCAGCACTGTAGGTGGTAATTAAGAGGGATGCAGGTGCTAGGGTAGTTGAACCAAGGGTAGCCCCCCACCCCCACCCCAGTAAGTACACATGCTTGTACTTTCCGCGGAAGCCAGGCAAAACTAGATAAAACAGAAGGAAGTTCGCTGATGTGGAATTCTCAGCTCGTTTGTTTGGCTATGTGTTGTTATAGAAACGTTTTGCACCGCGTTTCCATGACGACCGCAGGGTCCACATTTTATAGCTGCCAAGAATTTTAATGCTCTGGAATGGAAAATGTAGTAATATAGTGCAGTTCACTCTTTTTTTTCCCCATTTTAATCCAGGGTAAGGTTACTGTTTATTACTTTCAACCCCCTGTACTGATATAATAATAAATCTTAGAAGTTTTGTCATCTTCCTGTTACTTTTTATAGACTTCAGATTTTTAGGCCCTTAAAAATCTGCATTTAGGTACCGAAATTAGGCTCTAAAATTATCGAAAGCAGTATAAATATAGTTTTAGGCACATAATAGTAATATGGGTTACAAGAGCGGTATGTTGAAGTTTTCATGTTCGAGGGAAAGTTTGAAAAAGCGAAACGTAGTTGAGCTTTTTTAATTTCCGAGAATTGAAAGAAAACATACCGCTCGTGTATCGTACATTATTTTGTGCGAAGATCGTTTATTACATACCTGAAAGAGGAATTTCTAATTAGTTGCAATGAAATCTCCATCTTGGTTTCTGTTCAATGACGGCAAATTTGCAAAACAAAAATATCTATCTTCAACATTGTTGCTTTAAAATGTTTTCTGTGTTTACTATACTCCAGCAGGCCGTGATATACGTCTGTCTTTTTTTCCCCCAGTCTATAAATGCGAACTTAAAACAAACGGCTTCCTTATGTTACATGCATCACGAAATGCAGTAACTTTAGTGGAGTTGTAGAGTTTACTTAATTTTTGCAAATATTTAAAAACAATAATTACAGTGCAGTTTAGGTGAAATTGCAGTGGTAAGTTTCCAATTTATAATTGATACTATATTGAACGTCTCTAAAAATAATATGTTAAAAGCCTAAAGCAGTAAAATCAATATGTCACTTAAGCGGTAAGAAGAGGGAAATTGTTATGTGTGTTAGGTTGGGAATACTGAATGTGAAATTTTAGACTTACCGCAGGTTGGTTTTGTGCGGAAACCAAGCAAATACGCACGATCTCGCACAAATGTAATTGTTTAGTGAGTATTAAACATTACAGTGACAAAAAAATTAAATAATTATGCTTAGAAACTTCGTTTTTGTTATGCCATAAAGTATGAATGATTATTCATCGCCCTCATTGCTCCATGGCGTTTAATACATGTTAATATCACAATTAAATTAATTAATTTACCAATAAATTTACAATTAACACATTATTTATAGTTTTATAATATCGCGAAGTGTAGAATTAATGTTTTTGTTTCTCTACTTAGAACCCTGGAACTATTGATAGAAAACTGTGTAGAATTTTGTCTTACAAATGTCACAGTTGTTTTGAAAATGAAGCATATTAACTCATCTGTAACACCCGTGACGTGTAAGAAACACCTATAAAATATTTACCGATTATGTTTTTGTGAACTAATTGGATGCCATGAGATTTGCATATATTCGCAATCACAGTATGAAAATGAATCTCTTTTTGCTTGATGAAGAGACCTGAGTTTTACACTTTTTGTTAAGGAGTGAGTTCACAAATCTTGTAACATCCGTGACGGAATCTTTTCTTTATTTTCTGCAATAATAATATATATTTTTTTCTGTAAAATGATACTGATCTTTTAAATTGATTCTAACAATAAAAATAAACAAAAGTCATTTCATTTTCAATATACCGGGTGTTGACTTGAAACACGCACGATATGGATTTCAATACTAAAATTTGTATTTTGTTATATTAACTCCCTTTATTATTATAATAGAAGAAAATGATATTAAAGATTTTCGTAGAGAAAACAATTCTACATCCATTTGTTTTATTAAATTAATATTTTGATTAACAGTGTGTTTGAAATTAATTAAAATTAAAAAAATAATTTACAATCATCTTTAATGAAAGCTTAATTACAGCAGGTCATGGATAACTGATATTTGCGTTTTTATTGTAGAAGATATTGTCATTAAAGTTTTTGTGTAGAGAAAAAAATTCTGCATCCAGTACCACTACAAACAATTTTTGGCTGGGGATAAAAGAATCTAAACAATAATACAAAACACGCCCACCACAGAAACTGCACTAATTTTTAATGCATGCTAATCACAGTTGGCCATGGATTAGTGAAAACAATTGAATGCAAAGATATTTTTGTTTATGGTTCATTTGTTAATCTGAGAAAATGTATTCCATGAAAGAAAAAGTTGAAAATATTAAAGGATATTATACTGGAAACAGTAGAGAATGTAAGATGTTCTATTAAAACCGGCACCAAGTCATAACCTATAACCGATAATTTACCATGAAATGATGTAAACATTAGTACTTTCATTGTTAATGTATAAAAAAATGAATTCACATTGATGTCACATTCATTTGTTTCCCCTTTAAATTTTATCATAACTGATTGAATCCTAAAGTAGGCCTATTTTGTTTTAATCAGTTATGGTAAAATTTAAAGGAGAAACAAATGAATGTGACATCAATGTGAATTCATTTTTTTATACATTAACAATGAAAGTACTAATGTTTACATTATTTCATGGCAAATTAAATGGTTGTAGGCTATGATTTAGTTCAGGTTTTAATAGAACATCTTACATTCTCTACGTGCATTGTTTCCAGTACAATATTATTTAATAATTTCAACTTTCTCAGATTAACAAATGAACCATAGACAACAACATCTTTACGTTCAATTGTTTTCACTAATCCATGGCCAACTGTGATTAGCATGCATAAAAAATTAGTACAGTTTTTATGGTGGGAGTATTTTGTATTATTTTTTTAGATTCTTTTATCCCCAGCCAAAAATTGGTTGTAGTGGTATTGGATGCAGAATTTTTCTCTCTACAAAAAAACTTTAATGACATTATCTTCTATAATAATTAGGAGAGCTAATATAACAAAATATGAATTTTAGCATTGAAATTCTTGTGGTGCATGTTTCAAGTCACCACACTGTATAGGCCTACAAGTAAAACTAGTACTTCTGCTAGTTACAAGCCCAAATGTTTCCTTCCTCCATTTTAGTCGATATATGTAAATATCTCTTCATTTCTTGTATTTGCATAGATATCCCTTCTCGTGCTTCCGATGCAAATGTCTCGAGTAAAAGCAGTCATCGAGATCCGAAAAAAAAAATGGGCAGGTAAAACAGTAAGACAGAGCGAAGACTCTTTCTTCCATCTTGAGTTCCCCCCCCTCTTTCCTCTTTCTTGTTCCGTCACTGGCGGAAATGAAATACATCTCGGACGGAAGCTGTCCTCAAGATTAATATTTCAGAGTGAGGCTGAATTAATTGCATGCCTATCTCTGAATGTGATGCGGTACAGTCAGGTTGCGATAGCAGTTGTCAGATATCGTTGAGGGAAATTTTGTTTCTGTATGTTTAACAGGAATGAGATAATAAATTCATACTACAAGTTTTCTTATAAAAATAGTTGTCTGTGTTACCGTACCAGTCCAGGATATGAGGACATAGAAGAAGGGGACAGCTTCGTTAAATATCATGACACCAGGATCGCGATGTACCTCATATTTCCTAATTGAAAGGAATATCGGGAGAATATTAACACAGTCTACTATATATAGTCGCGAAGCTTGAGGTGATTTTTTGCAAATCTCGTGATAAAGCGCTCCAAGCAGTTAGCAACTAGAAACAATAGACTGTCCACGGTCGACTTTGGACTGAATCGTAATTCCATCGAGTGCTAGCTCGTTGCATATTTCACATTGATGCTTGTGAAATGTTCGTTATTGGTTGTAATGAAAATGTTAATGGCTAAAATATAATAATTGGAATAATATTTTACTAGAGACGTAGAAAAATTAAGTTCGTTTTAATGAAATTTATTGATCACGTTTTATTTTCAATTCTGGTGGGATTATTATTGCTTAGGCCTACTTTTTTTTCAAAGGATATGTTTTTAATTATAGCTGTTAATTTTGTTGTTATTTTTATTTGTTACTTTACTAGAGACGTAGAAAAAGTCTGTTACAATAAAATTTATTAATCACGTTTTATTTCCAATTCTGGTGTGATTATTATTGCTTAACCTCATCCCACTTTGTTAACTACGTAAGCCTACACTACAAGTACCGGTACACATAAGTTACTCCATTAATTCATATTTCCATTATTATTGTTGTAAAAGGAAATGAAAATTAATATTTATTGGTTTCATAGTTAATCTATATATATAATTTGAAATGGTAATGGAAATTACGGGAAAACGGCTGAACGGATTTTAATAAATGACCCCTCATTTTGAAGCTTGGAACCCAAAGTTTTTCTTTTCAGTGAAATGTCAATTTTCCTACATAATTTTCCTATTTTCCAAAATCCATCTGTTGTCAGTTTTGAGAACTAATTTTATCGAATCACGGCCGACTTGATTGAATTTCAGAACAAAACACACACTACAATAAACAATAGGCTATTACACGAAGGCCATGACCTGCAGGATTGCCGAAATATTTAGAGCTCAATTCAATTTGTTATTAAAAACTGATTCTGCAATGTACAATATTTTCTGAGTACAGCTCTGTATTGGATATTCAAATCTACGAAACTTGAGGTGGTTTGATGACATTATTATCATCAGAAATTGAATATTATTATAGTTAATATCATGATGCATCTATTTTTCATTAATTGTACATAATATTGATGCTATATTGATGACATGAAAGTGAAACGTTTTGTGGTTATGTAAGTAAATGTAGAGAATAGCTTAATTTAGATCTTCATTTCTATAATTTACTGAGTGGCTGCTGTATATAACTACAAAACTTAAGTAAGATAATAATATTGTTATTAAAAATCAAATATTCTTATACTTATTAACCCAATGGGATTGGGTCTTTTTCATATACTTAATGGCGGTGTAGTGTAGATATTGATATGTGTCATTGTCTTCAGTATTGGCTCGACAGAGCGCAAAAATTACAGTTCCTAAGGAAAGATCAAAAGGTATTACTTACTGATAAAATAAGAGGCCTAGAAAATGTTGTAGTCTCCAGATCATTTCAGCAAGATCTCTTAGCAGGATAAAATGATTTTACGCTCTACATTTCAAGTTCTACATGCAGCAGCTATACGAAAATGCTATTGTTCGAAAGCTTAGCAAACCTGACATTTTTTTTTAACTTTTGCCTACAATCCACAATGACCTGAAATAGCTACTGCTATCGTCCTGACATTGATACTTGCGTTTTCGCGTTGAAACTGAAAAACTGAAGTTGGATAGGTTCAAGAGAAAGTATTTGGCCTAAAAAAATCCATTGAGAGCGAGTATGTTTCATTATTATGGAAGCAAATAACTATTAAAAAGACAAGTATTCTTCATTGAAAATAAATCTGAAAAATTTTTATTTGAACGTCTACCGAACTTAGTTTGCAGCAGTATTTGCTGTACAAGCCACTAGTTTCGCTATAATCTTGAATGAGTGAAGCGATTATAATAAATTTCAGTTCGTTTTGCACAAACAAAAATAATATTAAGCTATTTCTTGCAGGTATCTTCGAGTTTATGGTGGAATTTAATATACTTCATTAAAATAATAATTGACTTTATGCATTTAATATTTCAATAATGGAAGGAAGGTGTTAATTTTTCCAATAGAACACAACGAAAGTGTAACATATTTTGTCGGCTGCTAGGAGAGAGATCTGCGATGATGAGGCGATAGTAGCGATCCTAGTGGTGGGCAACTATCCATGTTTGCATTTGTACTACATATTGAGCTTCGCGACTGTATATAGTATACTGTGATATTAATTAGGAGCTATAAAATTGATTAGAATTTTTTCTTAGAAATACAAATTTCCAGTATCATTGTTGTAATAAAGGACCTTTGAAAATAATTATATCTTTCTGTATATAACCTCGAGGTTTTCAGCACGGTCCGCTTCGTTGCGATATCTACGACAGGGCGCGTCATTCCTCATGTCATATTATTTGTTAGTTTACGTTCATTTCCTTCCAAATTCTCTAATATATGGAACGGCGAAAATTGGAGTGAGAATAGTAGGCCTAATCAACTGGCATGGAGATCACGTAAACATTTCTTCTCAGCCCCAATTTTCCTCCAAGGACCCATTTTCATATATTCATTCCTTCATTCATTCATTTATTCATTTATCCATCTATACATTCATTCACTCACCCATAAATAAATAAATAAATAAATAAATAAATAAATAAATAAATAAACAAACAAACAAACAAATAAATAAATATAAAATAAATAAATAAATAAATATAAAAATAAATAAATAAATTAATAAATATAAAAATAAATTAATAAATAAATAAACAAACAAACAAACAAATAAATAAATAAATATAAAAATAAATAAATAAATAAATAAATAAATAAATAAATACATAAATAAATATAAAAATAAATAAATAAATACATAAATAAATATAAAAATAAATAAATAAATATAAAAATAAATAATTAAATATAAAAATAAATAAATATAAAAATAAATAAATAAATATAAAAATAAATAAATAAATAAATCCACCCATCCATCTATACATTCATTCATTTATCCATTTGTACATTAATTAATTCATTCATTCATTCATCTGTCTATACATTCATTCATTCATTCATTCATTCATTCATTCATCTGTGTATACATTCATTCATTCATTCATTCATCTGTCTATACATTCATTCATTCATGCATTCATCAATTCATTCACTTATCCATTTGTACATTAATTAATTCATTCGTTCATACATTCATTCATTCATTCATCCATTTATTCATTCATTCATCCATTCATTCATCCATCCATTCATCCAATCATTCATTCATCCATTCATTAATTAATTCATTCATTCATTCACCTATCTATACCTTCATTCATTCATCCATCTATATATTGGTTCATTCATTCACCCACCTATAAATTGTTTCATTCATTCATTCATTCATCCATCCATTCATTCATTCATTCACCTATCTATACCTTCATTCATTCATCCATCTATATATTGGTTCATTCATTCACCCACCTATAAATTGTTTCATTCATTCATTCATTCATTCATTCATCCATCCATTCATTCATTCATTCACCTATCTATACCTTCATTCATTCATCCATCTATATATTGGTTCATTCATTCACCCACCTATAAATTGTTTCATTCATTCATTCATTCATCCATCCATTCATTCATTCATTCACCTATCTATACCTTCATTCATTCATCCATCTATATATTGGTTCATTCATTCACCCACCTATACATTGTTTCATTCATTCATTCATTCATTCCACACCTGTGGAGTAACTGTTAGCTCGTCTGGCCGTGAAACCGGGTGGCCCGGGTTCGATTCCCGGTCGGGGCAAGTTACTTGGTTGAGGTTTTTTCCCAGGGTTTTCCCTCAACCCATTAAGCGCAAATGATGGGTAATTTTCAGCACTGGACCCTGGACTCATTTTGCTGGCATTATCACCTTCATCTTACTCAGACGCTAGATAACTATGGCAGTTGATAAAGATTCGCAAAATAATCAATTAAAAATCCTTAAATCCAACCTTATCTAACCTAAAAATTACATACCAAGAATAAAGACGTTTGACACAATCCAATAGCTTTCATAAATGTACTGTCACTTTTTTATATACCTAATTCAGAATATTCGCGCATCGCAATGTGGTTCTGTTGCCAGGATACGGCTTGCTGCCGCTGACAGAGTTTTACATGAACAAATGACGTTCCCATAGGAAGCATCAGGCTGCACCTCACTTGATTCCCACAAGACACGCCGTGTCCCATTCATATCGACGTGTTTCACTTGTTTCGGTATCCAGGGAGATCAGTTGAATTACACGAGACAGTAAACCGTAACGTTACACCAGATGTGCAGGCGTTAGGTCAGGTTGCAATGCACTGCTCAGAGGTATAATATTACGATGAAGGAGTGTACTGAAATCAGAGTGGCGATCAACCACGTTGTAATATACAGGGTATTTCAAAATAACGCAGTTGCAATTAAAATTGAATGATGGGATTTGGGACATAAAGCTCAGTTACGTCAAACTTTGTGTTTAGGAAGGAATATTTCTATGAAAACAAAATATTTTTTCGACTATTGCCGTGCGACTTATGACGTCATCAAAAAAATTGTTAATTATCCTCTACAGTTTTTAAATTCCATCTGATAAAACATATTTTTGATGTAATAGGCTATTTCATTTGTTCTATATAGAAGCACTGTGGTTATGGTTACTATGGTAACATTTTTTTATTAATACATTTTTGTAGTCCCTGTATAATGAAAGAAATTGTATTGGTGAAATAAAAATACAAGGAGATATTCTTAAAATGGCCTTTTTATATCTCCGACATATGCTTATTTTCCTAATTTCCCTTGTATTTTACTCACAGTAGACTGAGAAATAGATGGCCAATTTAGATGAGTTTCATTGAAAAGTGTATTTCATCAATAAAACCGTTTTCATAACACAAGCATTAACAAAATGTATCAGTGATAAAATTGTTACCATAGCAACCAGTCCACACCTGTGGATTAACGGTCAGCGCGTCTGGCTGCGAAACCAGGTGGCCCGGGTTCGAATCTCGGTCGGGGCAAGTTACCGGGTTGAGGTTTTTTCCGGGGTTTTTCCTCAACCCAATACGAGCAAATGCTGGGTAACTTTCGGTGTTGGACCCCGGACTCATTTCACCGGCATTGTCACTTTCATTTCATTCAGACGCTAAATAACCTAGATGTTGATACAGCGTCGTAAAATAACTCAATAAAATAAAAAAATAAATAGCAGCCATAATCGTAGTGCTTCTGTAAAACACAAATGAAATATGACATTAAAAAGAATGCTGTTTCAGATGATATTAAAAAAAACTGTAGGGTGATATTTAAACATTTTCTTGATGACGTCATAATGTAATTATTAAATTTATCCAAATAAATATTACCGATGTCTGCAGTTTTTAATCAA
The DNA here is from genome assembly GCF_040183065.1 of Periplaneta americana. NCBI lineage: Eukaryota > Metazoa > Arthropoda > Insecta > Blattodea > Blattidae > Periplaneta > Periplaneta americana. Next base: position 11,928,300 of record NC_091118.1, on the reverse strand, counting down.
TATGGAGTTGTTATAACCTTGGCCAATAACTTTTTCAATTTCGTCTCATAAGTAAATTTCTGTTATATTTGACAGATATTGGAGGAAAAAATTAGAGTATAAGGGCACAGTGTTATTCATAGATTTCAAAAAGGCATATGACTCGGTTAAGAGAAAAGTTTTATATAATTTTCTTATTGAATTTGGTATTCCGAAGAAGCTAGTTTGATTAATTAAAATGTGTCTCAGTGAAACGTACAGCAGAGTCCGTATAGGTCAGTTTCTATCTGATGCTTTTCCAATTCACTGCGGGCTAAAGCAAGGAGATGCACTATCACCTTTACTTTTTAAATTTGCTCTAGAGTATGCCATTAGGAAAGTCCAGGATAACAGAGAGGGTTTGGAATTGAACGGGTTACATCAGCTGCTTGTCTATGCGGATGACGTGAACATTAGGAGAAAATCCACAAACGATTAGGGAAAACACGGGAATATAAAAATTGGAAATTTATCGTTTGAAAAGGTGAAAAAATTCAAATATCTTGGAGCAACAGTAACAAATATAAATGACACTCGGGAGAAAATTAAACACAGAATAAATATGGGAAATGCCTGTTATTATTCGGTTGAGAAGCTTTTGTCTTCTATTCTGCTATAAAAAATCTGAGAGTTAGAATTTATAAAACATTTACATTACCGGTTGTTCTGTATGGTTGTGAAATTTGCACTGTCACTTTGAGAGAGAAACAGATGTTAAGGGTGTTTGAGAATAAGGTGCTTAGGAAAATATTTGGGGCTATGAAGGATGAAATTACAGAAAAATGGAGAAATTTACACAACACAGAACTGCACGCATTGTATTCTTCATCTGATATTATTAGGAACATTAAATCCAGACGTTTGAGATGGGCAGGGCATGTAGCACGTATGGGCGAATCCAGGAATTCATATAGAGTGTTAGTTGGGTGGCCGGGGGGAAAAAGATCTTTGGGAAGGCCGACATGTTGATGGGAGGATAATATTAAAATGGACTTTCAGGTTCTCGAAGTAAGTAAATTTCTGACAGTGTGTTTCATTTTGATATTTCACGTGATTAATTTTTTCTATTAAGTTTATTTATACACACTGTAACGTGTGGTCATATCGCGTGTGGGATCTTTGGGTATATCAGTAGGATGTTGTTTTTTTATATTATTGATTCTTGTTTCTATTGTCATTTGTTATACATTATAATATGGGTTGTGTTCATGTAACTGATTTTAGATTTTGATTAAAGTTCATGATATTGGTGATTGAGGCGGTGATGAATCATGGTATGTAAATTTTCAATCCAGAATTTGTTTTTGTGACCGAGGGAAACCATGAAAAACCCCTGTCGGATTCGCCGGTCCCGAGGTTTGAACCTGGGACCCTTCGAATATCGAGTCTCAAACGTTACCGTCTGAGCCAACTCTCGTTAACATTTTTTTTTTTCATTCTCCTCTGTGGGTTATATAATACTCAATGTTTCATTAGTCAATTGTTCAGACGGGAGAGATGGGTCACTATGGCAACAACTGGTTTCATTGCGTTCACTGCAGTGTCTGTAATCCACGCGCATACATAAATACCATAACGAGGCAGATAAGCTTCTATCCACCATGATTTGCCACAAAGGTTCACCGACGTGACGTGATTGGCCGGCTGAGATAAGACAGCTCGTCTATACATAGAGTGAGGGACACCTGGAATGATGCATCGCTCGTGTGGGGACAGTTTGATGGCGCTGTCGCATAGCACGGGGCTCGAACTAGTGACGCTGGTCGCCAGGGACCACATCACTACTGACGGATCCAATATACCGCATTACTGTCACTAAGGCATCAGGGACACTTCAGTTCAACCATTACTGGAAGCTGTGACGTCACTGAGATGTGTTTAGAGATTTAATTGTACAGGGTGTTTATAAAATTGTATTACAAAATTACAGTGTTAATATAGTCGTTTTCAAAAGTAAAAAGTAATTTTAATTGTTGACATTTTCTTCATTTTCCACACAATTTCAAATATTCTGGCACTGGCATTTTGCACAAAATTTGGATCTATTTTTTTTTTACATCACCACCCATTGCCATAACATCGTCCTAGATGTTTATACAGGGTGTAAAAATATGTTACAAGGCTCGGTGGTTGTCTTTTTTTACTTCTTTCGTGCCTTTTGTGATCACTGAGATGTGTTTAGAGTCTTAATTGTACAGGGTGTTTATAAAATTATGTTACAAAATTACATTGTTAATATAGTCGTTTTCAAAAGTAAAAAGTAATTTTAATTGTTGACATTTTCTTCATTTTCTACACAATTTCAAAGATTCTGGCACTGGCATATTGCACAAAAATTTGGATCTATTTTTTTTACATCACCAGCCATTGCCATAACTTCATCGTAGATGTTTGTACAGGGTGAAAGAAAATATGTTACAAGGCTCGGTGGTTGTCTTTTTTTATTTCTGTCGTAGCTTTTGTGATCCGTACTTCACATTTCAGAAACCCTAGCACGTAAACAAAGCGTTTCTGGACATGGGTTTATTAACAAAATATGATCACATGGTACCCATCTACCTAACACAGAACCTTGTAACATATTTTTTACACCCTATATGCGTCCACCATTTCATTATTATTTCACAATTAAGTCTGTGTAAAGTTGTGGAGTAATGGTTAACATGTCTGACCGTGAAACGAGCGGGCTTGGGTTCAAATCTTGGTTGGAACAAGTTACCTGGTTGAGGTTTTCTCCTGAGTTTCCCCTCAACCCATTAAGAGAAAATACTGAGTAACTTTCTGCCTGGATCCTGGACTCATTTCGCCGAAAGATATACATTTCGCATTTTGTATTCAATTGTGCATTTTACCGCGGTTAAAAAATTTGCATTAATGTACGAGTACTTAACAGATAGATTCTGATTGTTCAAATAAAAACACAAAAAGGTTCATAAAATGCACTTTCGCTCTCATTTCGCAGAAAGATGCACATTTCTCATTTTGTATTCAATTTTGCTTTTTATCGCGATAAAAATACTTTAAAATATTTAACACATAGATTCTGATTTCTTTTGTAAAAGCACAGAAATTGTTCATGAAATGAAATGTCGCTGTCATTTCGCCGAAAGACATAGATTTCGCGTTTTGTATTCAGTTTTGCATTTTATCGCGGATAAAAAAACTACATTAATATAATTAACAGATAGGTTCTGATTTTTTTATAAGAATACAAAAAGGGTTCATAAAATGTAATTTCGCTCTCATTTCGCCGAAAGATACATATATCGCCTTTTGTATTGAATTTTGCGGTTTATCGCGGATTAAAGAAGTCCATTATTTTACTTAACAGAGAGGTTCTGATTTCTTTTTATAAAAATACAAAAAGGGTTCATAAAATGTAATTTCGCTGTCATTTCGCCGAAAGACATACATTTCGCATTATGTATTCAATTTTGCTTTTTATCGCGAAAAAATACTTAATATATTTAACATAATATAGATTCTGATTTATTTTATAAAAGCACAGAAATGATTCAGAAAATGAAATTTCGCTGTCATTTCGCCGAAGGACATACATTTCGCATTTTGTATTCAATTTTGCATTTTATCGCGGATTAAAAAACTACATTATTTTACTTAACAGAGAGGTTCTGATTTTTTATAAGAATATAAAAAGAGTTCATAAAATGTAATTTCGCTCAAAGACATACATTTCGCATTTTGTATGCAACTTTGCATTTTATCGCGGATTGAAAAACTACAATAATATACTTAACATTATTTTAAAAATAAAATTACGTATTTTGATAGAATTTCGGCACATTTCGCATCTAGAATCTCTAGATATAATTTGAAATGATGATGAAAGTAATACAAAAATATTTTTCACTTCATGAAAGAGAAAAGAGTAGTCTATATAGAAAAATATAAATTGAAAAATGTCATGTTTGACCCAAGGGGTAAGGTTGGAATGGAATTTCAAGAGGAGGACACTATGATCCAACACTGTGTCCTTTTACGATCTATTTCACTAACTTTCAAGCTATGTGCATTCCCAAACCCACATCGGTTGACTACACTAAGGTTCACTGCGTACCCAGTTTTCGAGCAGGCAACGGGAAACGAACCCTGAAAAAACTGAAACTACGAAATTGTCCGCCACAAGTGACACTATGGATTTTTCAACAGTAATCTCACTAGAGGTTTTGATTTATCTAGAGAAAATCAAAACTCGAGCGGGATTTAATTGACTATTACACGATTAGAAGAAAGTATATAAAGATTAGAAGTAACAAAGTACTCCAATACAATAAAATATTAATTGACTTACGAAAATACAACTGTCTTCAAATGTATTATTGTACCATCTCAACATTACGCTAGATGGCAGCAGCTGTTTTCTTGTTATCAGTTGTGCCAACTATGGAATCTTCATTGAACTCTGTGGACGGTTACTAGTCAAGAAGGCTTTGTTGATTCAGTTTCATTTTTATTAAAACATTTGCATTCCACTTCAATTATCCTGATCCCAGTAATCAACGTCACTTGACAGATGATTTTCAATAAATCTTAGTATTAAACAATCTCTGATACGTGACTATCCATAATATCATATAGCAGAAGCTATAACATAATCTAAATAATATAAACAAGTGTTAGAAAAGTTTTAATTTGGGATGATGAAATAAACAAGAAACGTTTTAATTAACGATGATGAAATAAAAAATAAAAATGAATAATTTTAAAAGGAATAATTATTGAAAGTATAATTTTCAAATTTGAATGTTTTAGTGGTTGGTGGTTCAGTTGATGTTATATTGGACGTGTGCGTAAAAGAAGTGGAACTCGTTGATGTACATGGTGTATTCCTCAACTTATTCAGGATTTCCGAATGGTGCTCTTCATTTATTTGTAAATCGGATTTCAGGGAAGATGCATAGGTATGATCAGTGATCTTTATTAATTCTTGTTCTCGAATGCCAATGCGAGTCATATTTGAAACTGCTGTGCATCAACTGGAGTGGTTTGTAATTTTCTGTTTTTTGACGTCCAGACCAGTGCAGTTTGAAATGTTGGCAAACAAAGAAACAAATGCTAGGGTAGTGATAAAAATAAACAAATGCTAGGGACGCGATAAAATTAAACAAATGCTAGGGATGCGATAAAATTGTGCGATAAGCAGCCATGATTGGTTGAAAGACGTCCTTTCGTACCGTTCTATTCGTCAAAAGTAGTGTGACGTAGTGAAAGTGTAATAGTCAATGAAAAATCCCAGGCCTCACCGGGACTCGAACCAGGACCGCCTGTGTTACAGAGCGAAGGTCTGACAACTCAGCCACCGCAGGGGATGGATGTAATGGTTGCTGACAAGACAATAATGCGTAGTTTTTGTACGTAAAACAGTTTTCTCAGTATCCAAGTGCTAGCAGGCATATCTTCCAAGTGTCCGGGCAAGTAGCCAAATGGTGTGTGAAGTGGAATGTGTTCAGTCATGATCGATGTAAACAAGGCTGGCAATTGATTTGGAACACAAAAGGCACGTCGAATCTTATTATCCAGGCTGTGAGAAGGACCCTGACTTCAGCCCGGCCAAGCAGAAAGCTCTCTCGTCTCAGTGACCATGACCCAAACGCCTACCAAACTTCACGTCTTAAAATTTACCTCCTCGCTGTCAGAATTTCCCTCCGAGAAATTTGTACGTAGAAAAGTGCTATCTGATGGATTAAAACAGAATTTATGGTACGTGAACCTTTATTAATACTGATTCATTGTTGTTTTCTTCTCTTACATGGTTGTTTAACGATGCTGAACCAACTAGGTACTCGATTATTAGGTGTCGATGGGATTGGTGATAGCGAGATGGTATTTAGGTCGAGGATTCGCTATCGATTATCTGACATTTGCCTTACAGTTGAAGGGAACCTCGGAAAAACCCAACCTGGTAATCAGCCCAAACGGGAACCGAACCCACGCTCGAATGTAACTCCGGGTCTGCAGGCATATGCCTCACCCGCTCCATTGTTGTCTTGTGGAACAAAAATATTTGTTTTTATTCTTCTTCTAGTTGTCAGTTTGCATTATTGACATTATTCTTTAAGATTCATTATTCCAACGGCTAGAGCCGGCTTTCCACGCTGGTAGCCCAGGTTCGAATCTAGACGAAGGCGGTGTTTTGTGGTAGATTTTCCCTAGGCACTTCTGTTCCTCTACCGGAATTCTACAATTGCTCAATTAAACGGTGGTATGTAGTTCGCTTCCCTTAGTGCACCAAGAGCAACGCCTAATGGCGGCTAAAAGATCTACAGCTTCTACTAGATGGAAATGCTTGGATGAAGGTGTTAGTTGAGTCACCAATATTATATAAAAAGGCCACCGGCGTAGCTCAGTCGGTTAAGGCGCTTGCCTGCCGGTCTGAAGTTGCGTTCGGGAGCGGGTTCGATCCCCGCTTGGGCTGATTGCCTGGTTGAGTTTTTTCCGAGGTTTTCCCCAACCGTAATGTGAATTCCAGGTAATCTGTGGCGAATCCTCGACCTTATCTCGCCAAATATCATTTCACTATCACCAATCTCATCCACGCTAAATAACCTAGTAGTTGATACAGCTTCGTTAAATAACCAACTAAGGAAAAAATTAGATAAAAAATTACATATGAATTTTACAGCTTTTTGCGCGTTTTAATTTCACACCACATACGCGTAGAGAAAAAAATAATTAAGTTTTGACATGAAAGCTTCCTTTGTATACTCTAATATGTTACCATGGAAACAGGGGTCTTAAGACATAATATTTCGTCTCGTGGTTTTCTCTACGGTCCGTCCCGTACAATTCTCTATTTAATGTGCCTCTACGGTCCGTATCGCTCTATTACTCAAATACTGGATACTGTCCTTCATAAGTACACATCCTCAAGTCTGGAACTGGTTGACGGGGCTGGACTTGGTTTACTGGCAGCCCGGATAGTGCCACTAGCAACTAAAAATGCCCCATCACAACCAGTCTGTAAGCGACTGACACGTTGTGTAATTTAACTCGTGCTTTGAAAAGTTTTGCGGTGACAAAGTGTAAAGCTCTTTCTCCATTTCTGTGACGTAATCACGTGTGCTAGTTTTACGATCTTTACAAGCCAGCAAAATGGAGAGTAAAACAGTAATTTAAGAACACAATGACACGGGCAATGCTCTACGCAGGTGCAGGAATGCACCCAGGAAGCGTGCATTACGAGAGTTATGCAGTGTTGCATGCTATACAGGCAGACTGTGACATTCCTTCCTGTTTGGCTTCTTTTTGTTTTCTTTATTGCTGTGTTAGTTTTTATTTAGTTTCTTTAACTCACGATGTTTTTGTTGTTCTTATCCTTTTCCCGTTTTCATTTTCTGCTCTCGTTTATTTCTCTGCTCTCTGATCTACTATTTTATTTACCACTAAGCCCTCGCAACGTGCATAGTTGTTTACCAGAGCGTTAGTTGACCTAGCTTGACTTACTGAGCACCTGGTTGTGTCAGTAACTCGCATCTCAAGGGGTGCGGAGGGGGTGAAAAGAGCGAGACGGACTTTTTAATACATGTCTCTCCAGCGACTTGCAGATTTATTGCACCGCCTTGCCCAAGAAGTCACATCTCTCTACCCGTGAGTTTCTTTTATATCGACTGGCTTCTGTTATTGAGACAAATCGCTCCGCGTGGCTGCAGACTTGACGATTTCCCCCTCCCCTCGCTCTGGTAGTACTTGCAGAGTAAGGGAACAGTGCGAAACTGTATCTGCAGAAAGAATGCGAATGTGAGTGCAAAAACAGTGTAAAACTGTTCACAGTAACAATATGAAGTTATTTTCACTGTATTTGTTTCCACGATAACAATGCAAAACTGATTGTAATAACTATATGAAACTGTTTCCAATGCGAAACTATTAACCATAACAGAAACTTTTTCTGTAGTAACAATTAATTCGAAACTTTTTCTATAGTAAAATTTCAGAATTATTTCTACAATAACAATTCACAACTATTTCTATAGTAACAGAAATTATTTCAATAGTAACAATTCACAATTATTCCTGTAATAAGAATTCGCAACTATTTCTATAGTAACAGTTAGAAATTATTTCTATAGTAACAATTCGCAACTATTTCTATAGTAACAATTCGTAACTATTTCTATAGTAACAATTCAAAACTTTTTCTGTAGTAACAAATCAAAACTTTTTGTATACTAAAAGTTAGCAACTATTTCTGCAGTAACAATTCAAAACTTTTTCTATAGTAACAAATCAAAACTTTTTGTATACTAAAAATTAGCAACTATTTCTGCAGTAACAATTCAAAACTTTTTCTATAATAATAAATCAAAATTTTTTGTATACTAAAAATTAGCAACTATTTCTACAGTAACAATTCAAAACTTTTTCTGTAGTAACAAATCAAAACTTTTTGTATACTAAAAATTAGCAACTATTTCTATAGTAACATTTCGAAATATTTAGTAACAATTCGAAACTGTTTCTATAATAACAGACCGCAACTATTTCTATAGTAACAATTCGAAACTTTTTTATAGTAGCAATTCGAAACAGATTTATACAGTAACAATTAGCAACTTCTTCTATAGTTACAATTCACAACTATTTCTATAATAACAATTCGCAACTATTTCTGTAGTAACAATTCGAAACTGTTTCTATAGTAACAATTTGAAACTGTCTTTATAATAACAATTCGAAACTATCTATAGTAACAATTCGAAACTATTTATAGTAACAATTCGAAACTGTTTCTATAGTAACAATTCGAAACTGTTTCTATAGTAACAATTCGAAACGTTTTCTATAGTAACATTATACAAATGTTTCAGTAGTAACAATTCGGAACTATTTCCTTAGTAACAATTCGAAACTATCTTCATAGTGCAATTCGAAACTGTCTCTAAAGTAACAATTCGAAACTATTGCTATAATTACAATTCGAAACTGATTCTATAGTAACAATTGACAGCTATTTCTGTAGTAACAATTCGCAACTGTTTCTATAGAAACAATTTCAAACTATTTCTATACTTACAATTCAAAAGTGTTTCAGTAGTAACAATTCATACCTATTTCTATAATAATAATTCGCAACTATTTCTGTAGTAACAATTCGCAACTGTTTCTATAGAAACGATTCGAAACTATCTCCATAGCAACAGTGTGAAACTGTCTCTTCCAGAATAACAATTCGGAACTGTTTTCACAGTAGTAGTAGTTCTAAACTGTCTACAGTAAGAAGGCGATATATTCTACGATCACATAGTATTTAAAAACACCTTAAAGTAATAGTTCATAACTTTCTATGACAATAATTCGAACTGTCTCTATAGTAGAAATTCGTACCTATCTCGATAGTATAAATGCTAAGCTGTCTTTACAGTAAAAATTCTAAGTTCCTTCTATCATAAAAAGATGAAACTTTATGGACATCATTTGAAACTGTCTTTCTGGTAATAATGCAAATCTGTCAATGCCCTGAACTACATTTCAGAACTGTCTCTGTACTATAAATTATAAAATATCTCAATTGCAGGAATTTAGAGCTTTCTCTGGAGTATAAATTCTAAGCAGTCTTTATAGTAAAAATTCTAAACTTTCTGTGGTGAAGATGAGAAACTTTATAATAACATCTCGCTACTGTTTGTATGGAAATACTGTGAAAATGTTTATAGCAACAATATGCAAATCTCTTCGGTAACTTTGCAATGTTGCTCCAAAAGCAACAATGAGAATGTCTGTACTTTGTCAGTCCTTATACCACGTGTTTTTTCATAGGTATAGGACATAGTAATTTAACATTGCCTTAAGAAATCCATGTATAAAAGCAATGTAGAAATAACTAAATCAGTTGGCCATGTTTAGAAATCAGCAGGCTTTAACAAGTTTTAAAACAAGAGAACATCAAGTTTTTACATAGCAACCATAAAATATTATGTTCTCTTGTCTTACAAATTGTCAAAGCCTGCTGATTTCTAATCATGACCCACTGATTAAGTTATTTCTTCATTGTTTTTATACATAGGTTTGTAATGACAATGTTAAATCCTTACGTCCCATATTCACAAAAACACACGGTATATTTTTTTTCAGAACTGTACGGTTTCGTAAATATTTTCGCTTGAGATTTCTTCGCACACGGCAGAGATGCTGCCGGATCGATCTCGTGGGGAATATGGGGCACAGGGGAGGAGGGGGAACGCACGTGGGGCTCAGTGTTGCGTGGTATTCCTTATTTATTGACTGCAGAGCGCTCTCATTTTATTTCTTATATATCCGGATATATGCAACACAGACACACTTGAGTGTAGAGCTGGAGGCAGGGAATCTACATGCTACGTGTCCAAATAGTATTCCAGCTCTCTCCCAGGAGGGTTTATTGCGAATATCATAAAATCTCGAGATGTTTCATGCCTATGCTTTATCAATACGTTCCAGTAATAAAAGGGAGTAAAAGTTCCTATAATCCTTACTGGAAATACAGGGTGTTCATAACAAATATTTGATGTCCATGAAGTTACAGTGGAATTATACATTTTTATCTAATTGCAATCAATTACGATATAGATCTTAAATAACAACTATTTTAGTTTTCATCCTGTCATCATAGTGTTCTGCACAAGGGCAGCTACTTCACTGCAAACCCAGCTTTCTCCAGCCTTTCCTATTTTCTGCCTTCATCTATATGTCCTCATACGATCCCTGTATCTTAATGTCGTCTATCATCTGATATCTTCTTCTGCCCCGAACTCTTCTCCCGTTCACCATTCCTTCCAGTGCATCCTTCAGAAGGCAGTTTTTTTCTTTTCTCAATCGTACTATCAGGGACTGGAATGCTTTACCTGCAGACTTACTAAAGGCTTTACCAACAACCAAAAGTGTATTTAAAAATAGGCTTAAGGACTTTACTAATAGACGGTAATTATACACAGTATTTAAAGGGTGTAAATTATATGTTGTTATTGAAGTGTTGTATCAGTGAAGAATTATGTTGTGTCAGTGAAGTGTGTTGTGTCAGTGAAGTGTGTTGAGTAAGTGAAACGTGTTCCTGTCAGTGAAGCTTTATAGTTTATAGTGGCAGTGCAAAGTATTTGAACAGTGAAATGTTTTTGAAGTGTTAGTGAAATCAGGATAGAATCAGTGAAATGTGTCGTAGTTCCAGTGCAGTGAGTGAGTTGACAGCGAAATGAGTGTAATGTTGAAAGATACTTGTGCAGATATGAACATATCATACTCGTGGGTTTTAGTTCGAACTTAGATTTAAGATACAAATTAGATTTATTTGAAATGTTATTTTAAGTGATCGTGCTTCATTTAATTTAGGATATTCCGTGTTATTATTATCATTATTATTATTATTATTATTACTATTATTATTATTGTTAGTATTAATTATTAGTATTATTATTAATTGTATTTTAATTAATAAGTTTATTATTGTCATTATTGAGTGTAATTAGTTACCACTGCCACCGGGTATATACCCATTTCAGTGTGAATAAATACATACATACATACATACATACATACATACATACATACATACATACATACATACATACATACATACATACATACATACATACATACATACATACATACATACATACATACATACATACATACATACAGTGACCCAGCCAATTCCTTTTCCTCTTTCTGATCAGTTTCAGCATCATTCTTTCTTCACCCGCTCTTTCCAACACAGCTTCATTTCTTATTCTGTCTGTCCATTTCACACGCTCCATTCTTCTCCATATCCACATTTCAAATGCTTCTATTCGCTTCACTTCACTTTGTCGTAATGTCCATGTTTCTACTCCATATAATGCCACACTCCATACAAAGCACTTCGCTAGTCTCTTCCTTTTCTATTAAAAGCTTCCTTGGCCATTGCTATTCTCCTTTTGACTTCTTGGCAGCAGCTCATGTTACTGCTTATAGTACACCCCAAGTATTTGAAGCTGTCCACTTGCTCTACTGCCTCGTTCACAATGTGCATTAATCTGGATTTGTGACAATATTTCGCTATTATCCAGTAGACCGTTGATTATATTTCAGACAGTAAAACTTGCTCAGCAAATATCTACGACTGGTAACAAACATCAAATTAAATTCACTAAGGAGACTTTTATACGACATTTTGTTATGGAAGACCGACTAATGATAATTTTTTAAAATAAATTTATCTTCAAAATCGTTTTTTATTTTTTCTCGGTTCGATTAATATATGATTTACAAGAGAAAGACCAAATTAATGATGCATATTATTCCATGATTACATGGGTTACATACAATTCGATTATTATCGATTGTTGTTGCTATTACTATCACAATCAACATATAGACGTTCTTGAGCGGTCTCCATGCCTTCATGGCATGTAAAGAGGATACTTCACTGTTTAAAATTGACTATTTAAAATTTTTTTCAACGTTTACAGCATATATTTAATTATATTTTCTCTGAAAATTATTTTCAGCTTTACACGAAGGCCATCATTCGACATAACTGAACACACTCTCAAATAAATGAGCGCCATGGCAACGCTGAACAAACTAACAATGTAGATATTGCATTCGCAGTTCATAAACAAATCAATAACGAAAACCAACAGCAAAAAGAAAAATCCTATTATTCCTGCAGTTGCTGAACATGTCGCAGTGAATTATTCCTCTAAAACAAACAAACAAATGCTTAAAACTAACAGGAAAGCCGGCGGATCGCATAAAAGCCTCATTCCTTATAAACATAAACTCACTGCACCATATTTGGCTTCGCTCGTGAAACAACAGACCTGGTTTATATTATTACTTGTGTTGCGTAAATACGACGCCGGGAGTATTGTCATCTGCAGTGTTGCCAACTTGCAGGATAAAGCCATGGACCCGGGGAAAATGGGATTGGTAACAGTGCACAAACTGATAGAAATAATGCTGGGCATTGTTGATGGTTATGTACTGTACATATCAAAGAGGAAAACAGAAGACGTAGCTAGATGCTGGATTATGGATTTTTCATAACTACAAGCAGGTCACAAAATGTGTGTACAGGATGATTGCAATTAAAATTTAATAAGATTTTGGACAAAAAGTTGAATCACGTCAAATATTTGATTTAGAGAGGAATATTTTAATAAAAAAAAATATTTACGAGACTATTTATGCCCGGGTTATTACGTCATCGAGAACGTTTTATATTACAACCTGTGTTTTTTTTTATATTATCCTAGATCATATATGTAACACATAACTCCTCGCTGTGTTAAAATCGGCAGCACTTTGAAGAAAACAACCGCCAGGATCGCCACCCGTCCGCCGTAAACGAACATGAGATGGCAGCACAGTCACTAATGCAATTCAAATGGAAATTATGACGTGACTCCTTATGTAACTACTAGATGGCAGCGTAGTAAACCTGACAAAAGTTGTTAACCTCAAAGCCTATAAGCCCGACATATCTGTTACATATATGGTCTAGGATATTATCTGAAAGAATTAATATTAGATGAGAAAAATTCGTTCCGGCGCCGGGGATCGAATCCGGGTCCTTGGTTCTACGTACCAAGCGCTCTAATATTAATTCGAACCGGTGCTGTGGGTTGAACTTCGGCGTAGCGCTTGGTACGTAGAACCAAGGGCCCGAGTTCGATCCCCGGCGCCGAAGCGAATTTTTCTCCTCTAATGTTAATTGTTACTATAACAGATATATTCTATAGGACCGAAAATTAGTCTTTACGTAGATTATCTGAAAGCATTTTGTATGTAGTATTTCATTTTTTATACAAAATCACAATGGTTATGGTTGCTATGGTAACAATTTAATAATAATTTTTTTTAGTCTTGTTATGAAAGCAGTTTTATTGATGAAACCAACTTAAAACAAGATTTTAACAGAAAATGAGAGAATTCATATTCTCATGATTATAGGATTTGGTGACAAAAGACGTACACAAGATGTGTGTACACTTTTCAACGACGCTCATTCAAATCTGCCACCTATTTCTCTGTCACTGTGAGTAGAATACAAGCGAAATTCAGATAACATCGATATGTCAGGGACATAAAAAGACAATAATTATCTCTTAAAAACATCAGATTTTGTTTTATTTTGACTTCGTCAATAAAACTGTTCTCGTAACACAGGGACTGACAAAATGTATAAAAAATTAAACTGTTACCATAGTAATCATGCTTCTTCATAAAATAAATGAAGTGATTTATTGCATAGCCATTCAAAAAATATGTTGTTTCTGATGATATTAAGAAACTATAGGATGTCATTTAAAAATGTTCTCGATGACGACATAACTTGCACAACAATAGCCGCAAAAGTTTTTTTTTTTTTTTTTCATGAAATATAGAAACACACAAAAACTCATCCAAATGAAATTCTCAACACACAACTCAATTTCAGAACACACACACTCTTTGACTTCACATTATACTACACAAACACACCCCCACAGGAAACAAAGTAAAAGGCGTCAAGACCAGCAACGACCAGTTGTGATGATGGCCAATAGCAGGCCGAAACATGTCAACAAGGTAACATAAAAAATTTAACACATATAATACGATTTCCAAAGTAAAAATAAGGTTTGACGTGTCTTGTTTTTTGTCCCATATTCCATCGTTCAATTTTAATTGCAATTATTTCTTACTTTTGGAATGTCAGACACAACATAATTCTTACGATGTTTGCCTTCAAGTGAAGAATATTGACCATATAGCTTAAGAAATGCATTTGCCTCCATCACAGAAACTCTCTGGTTTTGCAGTGTAAATTTCGACATAAGGTGGGTGCTCCTGTTATGGCCATGTTCCTGATATGGCCACCCCCTTATTGTGAGTTAGTTAAGCAAAAAATCCGCTAAATTGCAGCAGCATCCAGTGAAAGGGCATCCTGGTATGTCACTTGATCGTTTTCCATCCAGTCAGGTTGAGCAATATGGCGTCAGTTGCCTGTTTTGCGGTTTTCATGTGACCTCTTCTTATTTTTCTCTGGTAAGTCTCCTTTGTTTTATGCATGTTTTTCAAATACTTGTTTCATGAAAACCATCGTACTCCATTCAGTTTTTAATGTTCTGTTGATTGGTGTTGTTGTTGATGGCGTATCTTTTACGAGTTGTTCATAATCAAACGATTTTCGTGAAAGCTTACCTGCTCCTGATATGGCCATATCAAGTGCACCATGGCCATATCAAGTTCATTTGACTTTTATTTTTTCACCTGACAAATTTACATGCCTTATAGCTTGGATTACGCAAAAAGTTTGTATTTTAAGAAAAAAAACTTAATTTTTTTATGGAAAAACCTGTTTTGACTACACTTTTGAATTATAAAAAATATTATTAAGTGTCATTTTTATTCATTTTACACCAAAATTATTTAATTTTAACACAACTGCGCTATCAAACTGAAAACAATCACGATTTGTAGAACATGGAACAAGGGTGGCCATATCATGTGCACATGTTCCTGATATGGCCACTAGGTAGACTTTTGGAATTTGGGACTTTTTGGACAATTAAAGCTATTTTTATGGGGAAGGAAATTGTTTTAAGAAAGTCCATTAGACTGAGAACGAGTAAGAAAAAAGTGGTTTACATTTTTTTTTCAAAATGGCGGCTAGAAAAATTCTCAAACCTTAACATGGCCATATCAGGGACACCTACCTTAGAATACGTTTTTTTCCGCATTGAGTATGGCCACCTGTTTCGGGATCCGTGGTGAAACAAAAAATGACATAATTTCAAAAGCATACTGTAACAAGACAGCCGTAGCTGAATGCTTGTGTCAGAAGCAGTTAGGCCATGAACCAATTTTAACTTGTGTGACAGATAAGCAGAAAGTAAAAATGACAAATCAATACAAAGAGAAAGAAAGTGAGAAGCGAAACATTAACTATTCGTGTTTGTAACTGTAAACCTTCCCGCTGGCGGTGCAGGATGTCGTCATCGTCGGTTGTGCCGTGTATGGAGGCTGGCAGAGTAAAACCGGTCGACCTATTTGCCCCGCATTCTTCGGCAACCACATGACAATTCGCTTTCATCATCGTTATTGGAGGCACTACGCTGTTATTATTGATATGAAAACATGTTACGCGACAATCATGAGAGAAATCTCTGAGGTATGCAACTCAAATTGTAACAGAAATCCGTGAGAACAAGCGTTGCGGACCGAGAAGTGAACATCACCATGGAGACCAGAAATGCGGGTCCAACATATGCGAGATCTATAATCCTACCTGTGATTTTTCCGTAGTTTTTCTAAAGCGCTAAAGGCTGGTTCACAATAAACCGGGAACGAGAACCAGAATAAAAACGAGAAGCAGAGGACGTGAATATAAAAATTTTTGATTCACAATAAACCGAGAACGCAGACGACTATGCATATCGATATGCATGTCAATAACGATATGTAAAGTCGATATTACGCATTCTGATGTTATTTGTGTATAATTGACCAATGGCGTTCTCTCATGAGTAGAAGGCAGCCAACATAAACACAGATTAACCAACTTCGAAATTTCAACTGAAACATTTCATTAGGTACGGTACTATAAATATGTCCATGCATCTTTATTATCACAAGCTATTTTAAGTCTACCGTAACATAAAATAATTAGAGAAGAAACATTTGTAATAGAACAAAAATGAACACAACAGTAGTTATTGAATTGAAGCATGAATATGTAGTGTGTCATACAACCAATACAGTAATAAAATATGATTCGCTTACGATCGGTGTTCAAAGATGCAGCTATTGAAAGCCACGTATTCCCCTTCATTTTCTCATCTTTATACGAGGCGCGCCGCTTATCGTAAACTTGAGGATTTCAATATTAGAATCTCATCAAATAAAACTTGCTCCATGATGCACAGCACAGAACAAAATAATGCATAGGTTATGTCACGGTCTTCTTGCTACAAAATATACGACGACAAAATAGCTTTTAGATGGCAATAGAATGAATCTAGTGGGCTGTGATCGGAAACGTGAACGCCAAAGTTGAAACTTGGCCAACTCTCCGTTCCCGATCCCGGGCTCCGGCAAGCTTTTCGTTAATTGTGAATGCTCAAATTTAAATGTACACATTTTAACAATTTTACCGTTTTCGTTTTCGTTCCGATTCTCGTTTCCGGTTTATTGTGAACCAGCCTTAAGACAAATGTTGGGATGAGACCTTAAAGAAATTACTTTTAAAACAACGCTACGAAAGTTCATGCTGTAACATAGACATTTTCAATATACAGTGTGCCCCAAAAGCCACCATCAATTAAATGAAAAGAAATAGATCGAATGGTAAAATAATACTTTACTGACAAGAGGTTTATAGATTATAGAACAGTGCACTCTAATGTTTATATTCATAACTAATTTTCAGATGAAAGTGAAAGGCGAGTAATTTGAAATCCACGATGAGATTAACAATTTAATCTTAGTTCAGTAATGGATAGTGACTTTTGGGCCACCCCATATATAATATTATATGAAGAGTCCACTGCAAGAATGATGGATGTCACTTTCTCGTCGAAAATGAACCAAGACTGTCAATGCATAGCTTAAGACATATAGAATGTACATAGAGAGTTACATGGCATTAACACTGATAGTCATTGTCCAGTAATGATCGGAAAATCACAGTTAAGCTTTGAGCGCTAAGCATTTCAAACTTTCAATTGCTTCTCCTGCAAAATGTATTCCAAATGACATCCATCATTCTTGCACTGGACCCTTCATAATACAATTTTGTATTATGATTCTACATTTTATAATTTTCACTTCTTTTAGATATACACCTATTTTTTTTCTGTAGCAAAGTAATAAATTTTAATATCGTCGTTTTCTTTGGTCCCTATACTTCTGCTCCATAAGTAATATTCTCTAAAATGCTGTTTATTGTGCATTTCGATTTTTGCTTTCAAGTGAATAATTTTGTGCCACGAAACCGATTTAATATTGATAGAGCAAATTTAGTCTATATATATATTTTTTTTTTTTTCATTTCTTGGCCATAATCACCAACATGATTGTGCCACAAAACCCCATTTAATACTGATATCGCAAATGTACATTTTTTTTTAATTTCTTCGCCATAATCACCAACATGATGCCTTTTTGCCTGCCTGTTTTAGCTAAATCAATGGCTTTCCCAAAACACGCTATGAAATGTTTAATATAAAACGGTTTTTATCTTGAAAACCAAGCAAAAACAAGCAAAATATTGTATTGAACTTTTTCTGTTTGAAATATATCAGACAATAACTCCCTGAAGTTAATGACATTATTTACGAATCACCCTATATGTATCGTATTTCAATTTTCATAAATCTACTATGTCTGGTTTACTACAGACTGGAAATTTTATGAAAACTAAATGCAATATAATTTTGTCGAAATAATTTTATGGGATTTTAATGGTTAATGTTTTCATATACATATTACATGATAGCAGATTCTCCCGATATTATTATTATTATTATTATTATTATTATTATTATTATTATTGTTATTATTATTACTATTACTATTATTATTATTATTATTATTATTATTATTATTATTATTATTATTATTATTATTATTATTATTATTATGGAAAAACTATTTTGCGCAACTACTAAATGTACATAGGCTAAATAGAAATGATCGGGACGAAATTGAAATACAAACTGCTGAGCCATTTATACCCGAACCCACGCTTTCAGAAGTCGAAATTGCGATAGAAAATCTGAAAAAGCACAAGTCTCCAGGTGTCGATCAAATTCCAGCAGAATTAATACAAGAGGGTGGAAGTGCATTATATAGCGAAATTTATAAACTTGTACTTGCTATTTGGGAAAAGCAAATTGTACCAGAACAATGGAAGGAGTCCATAATTGTACCTATTTTTAAAAAGGGGGACAAAACCAACTGTGGTAACTTTCGAGGAATATCACTTTTGTTGACGTCGTACAAAATTTTGTCCAATATTCTTTTGAGGAGATTAACTCCGTACATAGATGAAATTATTGGGGATCATCAGTGTGGTTTTAGGCGTAATAGATCGACTATTGATCAGATTTTTTGTATTCGGCAGATAATGGAGAAAAAATGGGAGTATAAGGGTACAGTACATCAGTTATTCATAGATTTCAAAAAGGCATATGACTCGGTTAAGAGGGAAGTATTATATGATATTCTTATTGAATTTGGTATTCCCAAGAAACTACTTCGATTAATTAAAATGTGTCTCAGTGAAACATACAGCAGAGTCCGTATAGGTCAGTTTCTATCTGATCCTTTTCCAATTCACTGCGGGCTAAAGCAGGGAGATGCACTATCACCTTTACTTTTTAACTTCGCTTTAGAATATGCCATTAGGAAAGTTCAGGATAACAGGCAGGGTTTGGAATTGAACGGGCTACATCAGCTTCTTGTCTATGCAGATGACGTGAATATGTTAGGAGAAAATACACAAACAATTAGGGAAAACACGGAAATTTTACTTGAAGCAAGTAAAGCGATCGGTTTGGAAGTAAATCCCGAAAAGACAAAGTATATGATTATGTCTCGTGACGGGAATATTGTACGAAATGGAAATATAAATATTGGAGATTTATCCTTCGAAGAGGTGGAAAAATTCAAATATCTTGGAGCAACAGTAACAAATATAAATGACACTCGGGAGGAAATTAAACGCAGAATAAATATGGGAAATGCGTGTTATTATTCGGTTGAGAAGCTCTTATCATCCAGTCTGCTGTCCAAAAATCTGAAAGTTAGAATTTATAAAACAGTTATATTACCGGTTCTTCTATATGGCTGTGAAACTTAGACTCTCACTCTGAGAGAGGAACATAGGTTAAGGGTGTTTGAGAATAAGGTGCTTAGGAAAATATTTGGGGCTAAGCGGGATGAAGTTACAGGAGAATGGAGAAAGTTACACAACACAGAACTGCACGCATTGTATTCTTCACCTGACATAATTAGGAACATTAAATCCAGACGTTTGAGATGGGCAGGGCATGTAGCACGTATGGGCGAATCCAGAAATGCATATAGAGTGTTAGTTGGGAGACCGGAGGGAAAAAGACCTTTAGGGAGGCCGAGACGTAGATGGGAGGATAATATTAAAATGTATTTGAGGGAGGTGAGGTATGATGATAGAGACTGGATTAATCTTGCACAGGATAGGGACCGCTGGCAGGCTTATGTGAGGGCGGCAATGAACCTTCGGGTCCTTAAAAGCCATTTGTAAGTAAGTATTATTATTATTATTATTATTATTATTATTATTATTATTATTAACCGTTTTTTATCTCTTAACTCGATCATATTTCATCGCACGCATATTTTCTGTAAATACTTTAACAATAGATCAACTGCTTCAGTCAAGAAACTTCAACGCTATTGTGATGTTTATTGTTTATGTGTAGGAAATAGGAGTTCTGCTATCAGTTGCGCAATGTATCACAACAAAAACTGACACGCATAGATAAGACTGTAAATAACACAACTGGAGCAAGAAATAGCTACAGTGTGGCATTCAAGAAAAGATATGAGGCAACTGTTTAAAGAGAGACAATTTATCTACACGTCTGAAGTACGTATGCGTCAGAATATTAATACGCGTTACAAGAGCGGTATGTTGACGTTTTCATGTTCGAGGAAAAGATTGAAAAAGCGAAACATAGTTGAGCTTTTTTAATTTCCGAGAACATGAAAACAAACATACCGCTCGTGTATCGTACATTATTTTGTGCGAAGATCGTTTATTACATACCTGAAAGACGAATTTCTAATTAGTTGCAATGAAATCTCCATCTTGGTTTCTGTTCAATGACGGCAACTTTGGAAAACAAATATATCTATCTTCAACATTGTTGCTATAAAATGTTTTCTGTGTTTACTATACTCCAGCAGGCTGTGATATACGTCTGTCTTTTTTTTTCCGCAGTCTATAAATGCGAACTTAAAACAAACGGTAAGGTTATGTAATGATTTATTTTTTATTTTAATACTTTAAGGAAATTATTTCTTTCTGCAGATTAAAATTAATTGTGACATTTGTGCAGTTATTCAGAATCACTGGAGCACCACCACCAGTTTTTTCTATTGTGAAACTTTTTTGCATGAATATTGATTTTCCAGTTTCCGTCGAAGTTGAAGCATTAGCACTATAGATGGCAGCATTTGATAAACCCTCCGTCTGGCAGGAAGTCGATGCACTGGAGACTGTAGTTGCAGTTTTGTGAATCCTAGTACCAATGTTGCTTTTGTCGTGCAAAATATTTAAAAACAATAATTAACATTGCAATTTAGGTGAAATTGCAGTGGTAAGTTTCCAATTTATAATTATTACTATGTTAAACGTCTCTGAAAATAATATGTTAAAAGCCTAAAGCAGTAAAATGAATGTCGCGCTTAAGCGGTAAGAAGAGGGAAATTGTTATGTGTGTTACGTTGGGAATACTGAATGTGGTATTTCACACTTACCGCGTATTGGTTTTGTGCGGAAAGCAAGCAAATACGCACGATCTCGCACAAAAGATCTTATTTGAACTTTTTCTAATACTAGAATACGTATGTGACAAATATTAGTTATAGAAGAAAGGAGAGGCGAAAAAATTAGTGAAATGGGAAGAAAGGGATATAACAAAATTGAATGAAATTAACAACACATTTTTAGCTTCAGAATACTACCCAATTAAACAAATGATACTTTTAAATAGTTCATTCTCTAGTTGTGATATGCATTTACCCTTAAAACTAAATAAAAATGTATTTTACAAACAACTTCGAATTAGTGTAACTCTGAAAATATTGAGAATATGACACATGTTTAAATGACATTTTTGCTCAGAATGTCTTCGGAAATAATCTCCGTAAATGACGATAAATCCTCGTGAATCACCCTGTATTGTACAGAAATCATTAACCTTTTGTAATAAAAATTATACAGTAGTTTTAAAATAAAACTAAACCATTAGATTTATATTTTTAGTCAAAAATGATAGAATTTGTCCTTAAAAATGTTCAGCAAAAGTTTCCCTAAGATATATTATCAAAAAATAGTTTTTGAGAAAAAAAAGTCTAAATATGTGCTAAAAATATATTCAGTTTAATAAATAAACTTGCGAAAAAAATGATTCCTTACTATAAGCATCAAATTATTATAAAATAGCTTTATATTCTATTAAATACAAAGGTTTACAATATTGTGCTTTGCAAGCACTGGAAGCAACCCTTTAACATATACTAACATTTAAATGGGATCTTTTAGCTCCTTACGAATACGAAATATACACAAATAAAGACCCATCTTGATGGTGTCTTAAGTAAGTTATACTGTCGTCATTTGAGACTACACAGCACAAAAAACAGGGAACACGTATGCTGTCGTCATTGAAGGATTCAACCTGGTTGTGCGAGTTGGTATAGCGCTGGCCTTCTATGCCCAAGGTTGCGGGTTCGATCCCGGGCCAGGTCGATGGCATTTAAGTGTGCTTAAATGCGACATGCTCATGTCAGTAGATTTACTAGCATGTAAAAGAACTCCTGCGGGACAAAATTCCGGCACATCCGGCGACGCTGATATAACCTCTGCAGTTGCGAGCGTCGTTAAATAAAACATAACATTTTTTGAAGGATAAAAATGTCCCGCTTGTCTCGCTGGACTCGAACTGGAGACCGCGGGTCACTGTATCTGTTCAGCCACAGCGAGTGTTAACCGATCGGACGGCTAGCCACTTAAACTAATTGGTCGGGGCATGAAACAGTTTACGTAATTCATCGAGGAGGACGTCGTCAGAGTGTGTTTGTGTATTCGACCTTGACGGAACGCTGGTGACCTACAGTGCTGCCTGACGGTGGGGAAATTTCCAATCTGAAGGGAAGTTTTCAGATATAGAGCGATAGAAGTGATATCTGGAAGTAAGACTTTATAAATGACATATTGGAATACAATAATGTGGACTGGAGTGTAATTGGAATGTACTGGAATGTGACGGAATAAATTGCAATACCGGATGTCGCAAAAGTTACTTTACAATACAAAACTGTATTTACTTTTATGCGTTAGAGAATAATGAAACGGATGAATAATAATCAACTGATTATTCTTGATTCACTACAACCAACTTATGATAACAAAATTGCCATACCAAGGTGATCATCCTGAAATACAAAATCAAGTCATTTTATACTCTTCAATGTCTAGTAACTTTTGCAGCACCCAGTATAATGTTCTGAATTACAATATGAAGAAATGACCTGAAATTAAGGAATAGTATATTACGATACAAGGTTGAGAAGACGTGTTTTTTTTTACAAAAATCGAGAAGTTTGAAAAACGAGAGCGAGTTTTTCAATTTCCGAGGTTTTATAAGACACTTAACAAACGTCTATTGTACAACTTTTTTTACATAATCATATTTTTAAAATTGCAAGTACAATATATTTTGTATTGAAAATTTGGAGCAAAGCCTTCGCAAAACTGCTCTGTAATGGTAACTAAGTAACAATAACTGCTCTGTAATGGGACTATTTAAGTATAGTTTTATGTTATAAAGAATGGTTTCCATAGCAACAAGTTTCTGTGTGGGAATTCTAACTTTCAAGTCCTAACAACAATAGCTGTAAATACAGAAAAAAACACGATCGTGCAAAAGTATATATGTATTCAGGGAGTGGATTGCAATATGAGGGAATGGGTTAGAATATCAGGGAAAAGGATTGGAATTGAGGGAATGAATTGTATTGTAAGGGAAAGGATAAGAAATACTAAAGGAATTGATTGAATTATGAGGAATGAATTAAGAATTGAATACCTGAATTAGAATTGTAAGAAACTTGATTATGATTATGATGAATGAATTAGGATTATGGAGAATTTGATTAGTATTGTCAGGGATAGATTAGAATTATGAGGAACTAAATTTGGATCATGAGAGAATGTGTTAGGATCATAAGGGAATGGATTAGGATTATGAGGAACGTATCAGGAATGTGAGGGATTATGATTATGACGGATGGATTAGAAATATTAGGAACTGGATTAAGAATTAAGGGATTGGATTATGAATGCGAGGAAATTGTTTAGGATTGAGGATCTTTATTAGAATAATTGATGAATTGGATTAGGATTATAAGTAACTATTATGATTACGAAGAATGGATTATGACTTTGGGGATGGATTATAATTGGATTAAGAATTATTAAGGAAATGGATTAGTAAAATGGGGGAATGGATTATGACTATGACGGAATTAGAATTATAATAAATAGATTGAGAATTAAGGGAATTACTTAGGAATATGAGATAATGGATTAGGAATGTGGGGGAATTGGTTAGTTTTAAGGATCTGGATTAGAATTGATGAACTAGATTAGAATTTTGAGTAACTGTTGTAATTATGAGAAACTGGATTAGAATTACGAATAACTGGATTATGAGTATGAAGAATTAGATTAGGATTCCGAGGAACTGGATTAAGATTATTATGGAAAGGATTAGAACTATGAAGAACTGTATTGCTAGTACAAAGAATTGAATTATGATTATTAGGAACTGTATTGTTCTTACGAGAAAATGAATTAGGATTATTAAGAATTAAATTAAGATTTTGAGGAGCTGGATTAGGAATATGAGGAAATGTATTAGGTTTATGAGAAACTGGATTAGGTTAATGAGGAACTAGATTAGGTTTATGAGGAAATGAATTAGATTTATGAGGAACTGGATTATGTTAGTGAGAAACTAGATAAAGTTTATGAAAAACTGAATTAGTTTCATGAGAAACTGGATTAGGTTAATGAGGAACTTGATTAGGTTTATGAGGAAATGAATTAGATTTATGAGAAACTGGATTAGGTTAGTGAGAAACTGGATAAAGTTTATGAGAAACTGAATTAGTTTTATGAGTAACTGGATTAGGTTTATGAGGAACTGGATTAGGAATTTAATTCAATAATACACATTGTACCCAGATTTTCCCATCCATGGGGTAAATTGAGTAGAGTTAAACTTAGGATTGTTATTATTCTGGTAAGAAGAAGCAAACGTACTTGAAAATGCAATAGAATCGTTCTAGAAGGTCACAGTGCTAATATCACAGTCTAGTATATACAATCACGAAGCTCAATACGTAGTAAATATGCATCCATAGACAGTTGCTAACCACTAGGATCGCTAATATCGCCTCATTACAGACAATGCGAAATAGTACCTGCACAGACTATTGTTCCTAGCACCCTGACAACTCAAGCTTCGTGACTGTATATACTAGACTGTGCTAACATATAAAAATAACTGAGTGAAAAATTTTATAAACAGTAATCTCACTAGAGGTTTTTGATTTATCTAGAGAAAATCAAAACTCGAGTGGGATTTAATTGGCTGTTACACGATTAGAAGAAAGTATATAAAGATTAGAAAAAATAAAGTACTCTAATACAATAAAATATTAATTGACTTACGAAAATACTATTTCACTAATGTTAGCTTCACCAAAACGTTTTAACGAAGCCACCCATTTTCAGTTGTCTATCTATGCGGTAAACAAATGACGATCGCAAAGCACGTTTTGTAGTATCGTAAAGAATTTGCATTTTGAAATGTTGGCAAACAAAGAAAGAAATGCTAGGGAAGTGATCAAAACAAATGCCAGGGAAGTGATAAAAATAAACAAATGCTAGGGAAGTGATAAAATTTGCGACAAGCAGCCATGATTTGTTGAAGGACGTCCTTTCGTACCGTTTTATTGCTCAAAAGTAGTATGACGTAGTAAAAGTGTAATAGTTAACAGAAATGTCACTAGAGGCTTTGATTTATCTAGAGAAAATCGAAACTCGAGTGGGATTTAATTGACTATTATACGAATAGAAGAAAGTATATAAAGATTAGAAGAAATAAAGTACTGTAATACAAAATAGGTATTAATTTTCTAACTAAAATTCTATTTCACTCATGTTAGCTTCATCAAAACGTTTGAACGAAGCCGTCATTTTCATTTCACTGTATATGCTGGAAACAAATGACGTTTTATAGTGCCGTAAAGAATTTGCATTTTGAAATGTTGGTAGACAAATGCTAGGGAAGTGGTGAAAAACAAACAAATGCTAGGGACGTGATAAAAACAAACAAGTGCTAGGGAAGTGATAAAATTGTAGCGATAAACAGCCATTATTGGTTGAAACACGATTGTCAGATGAAAATGAAAGACGGGTAATTAGAAAACCATGGAGAGATTGAAAATATAAGTTCAATAATCGGTAGTGACTTTTGGATCACCCTGTATAATTATTTGTAATTTTTGTTTTGGACTAAGCTTAAAACTCTTTGTGTGCAATGACTGTAAATAGATAAAAATAGAAACTTAAAAAGTTTGTTTTTATACCGAAATTACGCCAATTCACCCAATTAAAGTATAATAATAATGATACAATTATAATATAAAAATTGGATTTAGATGTTTTCACGTACAAACACATATTTAGCAATAACGTTACACATTTTTAGGTTTTAAAACAATTAAACATAGGCCTGTAAAATAAAAGTATGCATCGTTTGTAAATATTAGTCTCAAAACAAAAACTAAAAGGAATTTCAATGCATGACCAACACTCAAGAGTCTTTTCGAAGTTTTCGAAGCATGTTTTAAATTAATGGGAAATTAAAACCCCGAAATTCCGTTTAACTGCTGACAAAAGAAGAACGGCGTTTCATAGCAGCGTGTGGGACCGGACAACATTGCGATTGATCTAATTAGAGACACCGCAGAGCCACTCTTCAAAGCAGGATTTAAAACAGAGCGCCACTCACCACCCCTGTGTGATGTAAAAAGAGTTGCGAATGACGTCACACAAAGGGCTGGAAATATCTAATCTGTTGGTACCGTCCAGCCTATCACTTGTATGTGACTGTCGATGCAACTTTTCGCACAACGCTATTCACTTGTTTATCAATGTCGAAATAATCCCTCAGATAAAGCTCTTAAATTGTTTCATACTATTTATTTATGTATTTATGTATGTATGTATGTATGTATATATATGTATTTATTTATTTATGAAGTTATTTATATATTTATGTAGTTATTTATTAATTTATGTAGTTATTTATTTATTTACCTATTTATGTATTTATTTATCTGCCTATTTATGTAGTAATTTATTTACTTATTTATGTATTTACTTATTTATATATGTATTATTTATTTATGTAGTTATTTATTTATTTTTGTACTTATTTATTTACTTATTTTGTATTTATTTATTTACTTATTTATGTAGTTATTTATTTATTTATTTATGTAGTTATTTATTTACTTATTTTTGTATTTATTTATTTATTTACTGATTTATGTAGTTATTTATTTATGTCTTTATTTACTTATTTATGTGTTATTGTACTTATTTATCTATTTATTTATGTATGTATTATTTATTTATGTAGTTATTTATTTATTTATGTAGTTATTTATTTACTTATTTTTGTATTTATTTATTTACTTATTTATGTAGTTATTTATTTATTTGTGTAGTTATTTATTTACTTATTTTTGTATTTATTTATTTATTTACTGATTTATGTAGTTATTTATTTATTTATGTGTTTATTTACTTATTTATGTGTTATTGTACTTATTTATCTATTTATTTATGTAGTTATTTATTTATATATTTATTTATTTATGTAATTATTTCTTTACTTATTTTTGTATTTATTTATTTACTTATTTATGTAGTTATTTATTTACTCATTTTTGTATTTATTTATTGACTTATTTATTTAGTTATTTATTTATGTAGTTATTTATTTATTTATGTAGTTATTTATTTACTTATTTTTGTATTTATTTATTTAATTATTTATGTAGTTATTTATTTACTTAGTTTTGTATTTATTTATTTACTTATTTATGTAGTTATTTATCTATTTATGTAGTTATTTATTTATATAGTTATTTATTTATTTATATAGTTATTTATTTATTTACCTATTTATGTATTTATTTATCTGCCTATTTATGTAGTAATTTATTTACTTATTTATGTATTTACTTACTTATTTATGTATTTATTTATTTATGTATGTATTTATTTATGTATATATTATTTATTTATGTAGTTATTTATTTATTTATGTAGTTATTTATTTACTTATTTTTGTATTTATTTATTTATTTACTGATTTATGTAGTTATTGATTTATTTATTTAATTATTTGTTTATGTGTTTATTTACTTATTTATGTGTTATTGTACTTATTTATCTATTTATTTATGTACGTATTATTTACTTATGTAGTTATTTATTTATTTATTTATATATTTATTTATTTATGTAGATATTTCTTTACTTATTTTTGCATTCATTTATTTACTTATTTATGTATTTATTTATTTACTTACTTTTGTATTTATTTACTTATGTGTTTGTTTATGTATGTATGTATTTATTTACTTATTTATTTATTTACTTATTTATTTACTTACTTTATTTATTTATTTATTTATTTATTTATTTATTTATTTATAGGCAGGAACCATATTTTTTTTAATAATAATGATTCACGCGAAATTTTCCACAATTACTTTCATTGTTACATTTGCCTTTCTAGATAGCCTACGTAAAACATATTTAAATGTCCGAGGGAAGTGGAATAGGGAGAGGAGTACGACAAAGATGCCTTTATCACCTACGCTGTTTCAACATGTACTTGGAGGATTTAATGAAAAACTGTTTTCAGAACATGGGAGGGTGATAGTAGGAGGAAGAAGAATAAAGTGCATAAGATTTGCTGATGGCATGGCAGAAGAGGAGATTATATTAGGAGATATGCTACTGCAGACAAATGACAGCTGTGAGCAGTATGGAATGAAGATAAATGCAAACAAGACGAAGACCATGGTCATAGGAAGATAAATAAAGGTAAACGTGCGAATTCTAAATGAGGCAGTAGAGCAAGTGGACAGCTTCAAATACTTGGGGTGTACTATAAGCAGTAACATGAGCTGCTGCCAGGAAGTCAAAAGGAGGATAGCAATGGCAAAGGAAGCTTTTAATAGAAAAAGAAGCATCTTCTGCGGATCTCTGGAGAAAGATCTAAGGACGACACTAGTGAAGTGCTTTGTATGGAGTGTGGCACTGTATGTGGCAGAAACATGGACATTACGACGAAGTGAAGAGAAGCAACTAGAAGCATTTGAAATGTGGATATGGAGAAGAATGGAGCGTGTGAAATGGACAGACAGAATAAGAAATGAAGCTGTATTGGAAAGAGTGGGTGAAGAAAGAATGATGCTGAAACTGATCAGAAAGAGGAAAAGGAATTGGCTGGGTCACTGGCTGAGAAGAAACTGCCTACTGAAGGATGCACTGCAAGGAATGGTGAACGGGAGAAGAGTTCGGGGCAGAAGAAATCAGATGATAGACGACATTAAGATATATGGATCTTATACGGAGACTAAGATGAAGGCGGAAAATAGAGTAGATTGGAGAATACTGGGTTTGCAATGAAAGACCTGCCCTTAGGCAGAAAAACTATGAATACATGTTTATTACGAACTTTTTCTTACTCAGAAATTGTCCATAATATAAACCTCTAAAATATTTGTTTACTATTCTTCTGAATGACCTGGTATTTCGTAAAATGACGAGTTTTTTCTCATTATGCCTTAGTTATAAATATTCAGTCATGCACTTCTTTTGTTTCACACTATAGATATTCTTTTCCATCGTCTTTGTCTTTTGTTTCTTAATATACATCTTTAC
The DNA here is from genome assembly GCF_040183065.1 of Periplaneta americana. Lineage (NCBI taxonomy): Eukaryota > Metazoa > Arthropoda > Insecta > Blattodea > Blattidae > Periplaneta > Periplaneta americana. The sequence goes on along the minus strand of NC_091118.1, from coordinate 11,898,521 downwards.
TGATAACGCGTTTCATTTGTTTCGTAGCTATAGTTACAACATTTCTTATCTCGAGTTTCACTTGTTTCTCAATACAGATACATTAGGCTATGTTTCTGAATCGTAATGTAAAGTAAATTTATATTTGACGGGGATAGATTTGATCCGTCCTTGAGTGTACATTATTGAGCACTTGACCTGTTTGTTCATGATCCGCTATCGATCGACTAGGTTCTGTTATTTATTACTCTGCCGCTTCGTTTATTAATCAGAGTCCCACGCTCCACGTCAACTAAGATGTCTGCAAACTGAGAACAGTTATATGACAGATTCTACTGTTTTCTAAAAGACAGTATAACAAAACCTGAATAGGGCTAGTGTCTACGTTCGTAATAATAGTAATAATAATAATAATAATAATAATAATAATAATAATAATAGTAATAATACTTACTTACTAACTTACTTACTTTTAAGGAACCCGGAGGTTCATTGCCGCCCTCACATAAGCCCGCCATTGGTCCCTATCCTGAAAAAGATTAATCCTTTCTCTATCATCATATCCCACCTCCCTCAAATCCATTTTAATATTATCCTCCCATCTACGTCTCGGGCTCCCTAAAGGTCTTTTTCCCTCCGGCCTCCCAACTAACACTCTGGATTCGCCCATACGTGCTACATGCCCTGCCCATTTCAAAGGTCTGGATTTAATGTTCCTAATTATGTCAGGTGAAAAATACAATGCGTGCATTTCTGTGTTGTGTAACTTTCTTCATTCTCCTGTAACTTCATCCCTCTTAGCCCCAAATATTTTCCTAAGAACATTATTCTCAAACACCCTTAACCTATGTTCCTCTCTCAAAGTGAGAGTCCACGTTTCACAACCATAAAGAACAACCTGTAATATAACTGTTTTATAAATTCTAACTTTCAGATTTTTTGACAGCAGACTGGATGACAAAAGCTTCTCAACCGAATAATAACAGGCATACATTTATTCTGTGTTTAATTTCCTCCCAAGTATCATTTATATTTGTTACTGTTGCTCCCAGGTATTTGAATTTTTCCACCTCTTCAAAGGATAAATCTCCAATTTTTATATTTCCATTTCGTACAATATTCTGGTCATGAGACATAATCATATACTTTGTCTTTTCGGGATTTACTTCCAAACCTATCTCTTTACTTGCTTGCAGTAAAATTCCCGTGTTTTCCCTAATCGTGTATCAAGTATATAGGTCTGAATTTACTACTGTTACCTGTTACAATTGTATTTATAAAATTTTCCTTGATATTTATTTAAATATTAAGAAAAACAAGGGTGTGCAAATGCTTTTTGTATCCACTGTAGTTTATGAACACCTAACCTTATACCCGTACGTCCTGGGACAGAATAGGTTGCTAGTAGTGACTGTATAAAACGAATAGCAAAATATTTACTGAAAATGTATTATATTCAATGTACATAATTCCCTGATAAACTGACTCGGGGAAGTATGTGGAGAGAAGAGAAGAAACAGGTGCTGAAGGGAAGGGCTGCAGGAAGCAGGTGTCCGCTGGTGCGTAATCTGAAGTTCCCACAGCTGAAGTAGCGACTGACGCCTCTCCTCGCATGTCGGATCGAACTGGTTGGGGCAGGATCACATCTCGCTCCAGCTGGAATCACGTGACTGTGAATTCTACAGCCTTATGTGGTGGAAGACAGAGCTGGTAATTGACTTCGTGTCTCAGGACGCAGAGTCCTATGTTAGGTGCTATACTCCAGCCGTCGGCAAATTTGTACTCTGTTCGTATCCCAGTGGCGGACTCTTAACCCAAGCATCTGACGTAGACTACACAATATTGATTTATACTGGGTGTTCAGTTCAAAGTGTGTCATGGCTCGCTGTATGCCGTCATGTGGCTAGCCGATGAGCCTAGATAATTCAATATTCCTACACTTCCGCAAAGGTGTATTACCTAGGAGGCAGAGAAGTTGCCTAGCAAGTACGGCGTTCATTCTGAAGAGTACGTACCCATGCGTACGATAACGCCGGTAGTGGCAGGAATGTGAACTGTTTGGAAATACGTACTGTCGGGATATGGGGAGAGGGTTAAGACGATTACTTACGTATTTGTTGACATTAACTTCGACGGTCAACATGGACACGGAGCATTTGATTTGTGTTGTGGAATGTTACCGTACGCAACCGATGATAACAAATACCCTGCGTACGACTTGCCGGCTCAAAACACAGTTCGAAAGAGGTTATGGTAGCACACAGACCGTACAGACCGCTATCTGTTGCTACGACGTTCAAGTTATACCGTACACGTTCTCAAGTTCAGATTGAAGAACGCCTTGAATAATAGGCAGCTTCTCTGACATATAAGCTGAAACTCGCTTCAAATCGGTGACTCAACAACAGTGACGTCATGACACATTTTGAAATGAACACCCAGTAGATGGACAGATTATATTTTATTTCACTTTTATTCTTACTGTACTACAACAACGTAGGAAAATACGTCACAAATTGCAGCTCGTAATACAACTCCTAAATTTTCGTCTGCTAGTCACGATATTTGATTAGATATTACAATTGAGGACCGTTTTTGCAAAACTTGCTAACTGAAAAAACTAAATTTTACAGGAGAGACAAAACACTATAGTAAGCAATTTTTCTGTACAGAAAACAAGTTTTGAAAAAAACGATCGCACTTTGACACACTACTTACTTACTTACTTACTTACTTACTTACTTACAAATGGCTTTTAAGGAACCCGAAGGTTCATTGCCGCCCTCACATAAGCCCGCCATCGGTCCCTATCCTGTGCTAGATTAATCCAGTCTCTATCATCATATCCCACCTCCCTCAAATCCATTTTAATATTATCCTCCCATCTACGTCTCGGCCTCCCTAAAGGTCTTTTTCCCTCCGGTCTCCCAACTAACACTCTATATGCATTTCTGGATTCGCCCATACGTGCTACATGCCCTGCCCATCTCAAACGTCTGAAGAGAAATAACCCAATTTTATTAAGACGCTTTGAACATCATGTAGAGGCCTGCCTTATGTTAACGAATCCATCAAAATCTCAATTTTGCAAATTTTGCAGTTAGCAAGTTTTGCAAAAACGGTCCTCAATTGTTCGGAAATACAGGGTGAGTAAAAAGTATGGAACTACCTTATTTCTAATTTTATGAAGAAACTGTTTATACAAAAGTTGTAGGGTATCAAAGAAGGAATATTTTGAACATGTTTTCAAATACTATGCTTTTCATTTATAAAGGGTGTGCCAATGAGCCTGTTTTTTTTTTAAATAGCACCATGTACTTATTTCTCCAGGTCTCAGTACGTAAAAAGGTTTTTTTTTTTTTTTCAATTTATGAATTATTCTTTTGTAAAAATTACCTCTTTTCATGGCAATGTATGTCGTCGTTGTTCCTGCAATAACTCCTATGTGACATATTCATCGATTTTCAGATTTTTGCTCTATTAAATAACTTCATAGTGATATAGCAAACAATAAAATCTCCTGTATGTAATTATATGTTTTGTTTCGAAAATGTAAGAATTCACAATCTCCTATGTACTGCTGCCATAGGATAAATTGATGTGTTCTTTCCTCCTACTGAAAAATTGTATATTTTGCACATAGGGGTTACTATAGGAACAACGACGATGTGTACTGAATAAAGGAAAATTTTAATGTTTCAATACATCAATTTCAGGAGGCTTTGGTTTAAACAATTGCAGACAAAAGCTAATAGAAACAAGTGAAAAAACTTATAAAACAATTGAATAACAATATTAATATTATTTAAACTTATAATTTAAAAAAAAGAGGACATTATAGGATATGCACCATTGAAATTTAACTGCAATAGTAAAGCAATGCATGGATTTTAAAGCAAGAAAACCCACTAAAACCAAAATTAGCATTGTTATGTTGTATTATAATATGTAAATTTAATAAAACAATGGGGGTCACTAATAAAATCATGAAACCTTCACTAGTACAAAGACACACAAGAATAGGCTTGTACAAAACCTTAGCACAGCCAGTATTAAGCTATGGTAGCGAAGCGTGGACTGTGAAGAATAAAGATGTTGATAGAATAACAGCAAGTGAGATGAGGTTTATGAGAGCAACAGCTGGATATACTCGCTGGGATCATAAAAAAAATTAGGACATAATGCAAGAACTTCAAATAGAACCCATTATGCAGTTCATCAGCAAATATCAACTTCAGTGGAAGGGTCATCTCGAACGAATGAATCGATGCAGAATTCCAAAAGCACTGTTTCATTACCATCCATATGGCAAAAGATCTCTAGGCCGTCCAAAGAAGAGATGGACTGAAAATTCTAGTTTGAGACCGTAACAGGCTACTTGGCCTAATACTTGTTAGGAAGATGATGATAATGATGATGATGATGTTGTATTATATGAACCGTTGAGAGCAGAAGTGGTGTATGTCAAAAATGGGTAATGAGGGCTAAAGTAAACATTCTGTAAAATACAACGCAAAGTAGCAATTAATATTCAATTTATTTAAACTATTAGTAGTCAGTGGATAGCACGAAGGACATATTAATTGCTACTTTGCGCTGTATTTTACAGAATTTTTACTTTAAACCTCATTACTCAATTTTGACTTACACCACTTCTGCTCTCAACGGCTCATATATTGATTTCAGTTCACAAAAGGTACTCAAAATGGCCTCCATTTACTATAAAAAATTCATAAACCTGTCTTTGAAATTGTTTAATTTTTAACCAGTGTTACTAAGGTTACCTTTTGACTCTACCTCGTAATAAAACTAAAATTAAAAATTAATTATAAATCTGTTATATAAAAAATTTATTATTTCTTTCTTAAACCTATGTATAGCCTATTCAGTTTACAAATATCAGAGAATCTTGTAATAAAATATTATACAGTTCTGTATCATAACTAGGTCTATAATTTGATCCAGATGTAGGGCCTATAACATCTTGTTCCTTGCAAGGAGGAAGGCATTTCGTCTTGTATTATGTTAAGAGTACATGAAATTTAGGGGAGTAGTGGGTACAGTGAGACACAAAATATTAAGACATATGCATGCAAGTGAAATATTTTTAAAATCAAGTGCAATAGAAATATACATTAAAACATGGAATACAATAATACATAAACAAAAATGTTAATAGATAAAGGACATAATATACAATGCGTGTTTGTCAAAAAAAAAAAAAGCAAATGTCTCACTGTTCCCATTCAGGAGGGTACAGTGAGACACCTGTGTCTATTAATGGACATTGAAATGATTTACATTTATTTCAAAAGAAAGGAAAGCTTGCTGTCTCTTTATCTTGACATGTTCTGTAGACTTATTTAGAATCATTTTGATGTCTGACTTCGAAACCATTGAAACATCTGGAACATTCGGAAAAGTGAATTTTCCATGACTTTTCAAACTTTTGCTAAAAATAAAATGCATTTTTGGTGACAACAAAGCTTATAATTATAAGAATTTAATTTAATTGTTTATTATTTTAAATATTTTTTTAAAATTTTGTGAATAATTTTTTATTTAAGAAACCATTAAAATGTAATGTATCCATTATTTTAAGCTATAGTTCCTAAATTGGTTACTAGTATGTTCATTTTTAATGTTAGTTACCGATAAATGCAATATAATTACAGTTTATTTTTGCAAATCATTGGTAAATGGGAACAGTGAGACGTCTCAGTGTACCCTTCAATGGCATGTCTCACTGTTCCCTTTACGCATAGATCGTTTAAAAATGGCGCCATCACTTCAAGATCAAAACAAGAAAGACGAAACTTTGCAAAACATAACCTCAAATACCATAGTATCAGGTAACAAAACATTCATATGTATATCTCATTTGTATATCCAATATAACCTTCATTAAACACAAGCCAAAATTTTACTTCTAGAGTGAAAAATTACGAATTATTTTTTCATCACTCACCTTTATAACTAGAATCAAATCGAGTATGTAAGTACTGTTACTTTACTCATGCAACATACAACTCCACTGTTACAAACATTTCAACATCAAAATTTACCATCTAATAAAAAATGTCTCACTGTTCTCCCTGTCTCACTGTACCCACTTCTCCCCTACTTTTTTTTTTTAATCTTTCTAAGAATATTAATTATTTTTGTTCTAATTGAATTACGATTTTTATTCAGAACGCTTTTTTTCAGTCTTCGTTAAGACTTTTTAAATTATATTTCATTTAAATTCCCTTTTTTCATTTCACTATTGCTCCATAAGATTCAGTAACTGGAACAACTTTACGATTTCTTTCTAAAGGGAATGAATTCTGTACTGACATACACTGTACAAATTTGACTAGACAAAAGAATTGCTACAGATATTGCTGTTTTCGTTTATACTGTAGTTTAATTTCAACATTCCTCCAATTTCACATCATCAGTAATTCCTAAGGTTTTTCTAAAGGGAACTAAGCATGTTAGAAGATAATGTCAATATTACTAAACAACAATATGGTGTAGACACTCCCATAACGTAATCTTTACTTCTTTGAAAGAAGCATGGCCTTCTTAAAAACTCGGTACATGAAAAAAGAGCTCGTGAAACTAATAGATCGTCAATTGTTTGTTGACTCTTGTTGATGAAACTGATCCTTATTAAAGAACTCTTATAACGTTTTTGGTTGCTATGGTGACATTAGTTGAGAAAAAATCTGACAATCGTTCGCGAAACCAAGCGTTTTACATATAGAGCGAGAAAGATACATAAACAAATGAAATTAGACAGTGTGATAATAGATCTGAGAAAGAATAGGTAGATCTGGCCATTTTTCGTGTGAAATACCCCCTCACATTTTTCATGATTATCTATTAGCGTAACGCCATGCTCAACACCCCTCCAATAGGGTATAACCCCCGAATAAGTAGAGAATTTATGACCTCTAAAGAAGGGGGACAATGCAACAGGAATGTGAAGAGATAACAAAGTTAATAACGTAATATATATTCCTATCGCTGACGCCAAAAATTCTTATCGAAGTATAAAACACATGGGTATATACAGGGTGATTAAGAAAAGCTATTAATTTTTTTTTAGCTGAGATCATAGACTTATACTATATTTTACAGTTGATACAAGAGTATGAAATCGTACTTAGTATGTAATATGTTGGTAAATGTCAAAATATGAATTAGAAGACATTTCGAAGCGTACATAAATCTTTCTTAACATACTTTTTGTTAAATAATCAAGTAGTGCATATTGCAACTCCTTGAGACTGTCATAAAAATGAGATATAATTACTTGTTACAACTTTTACGCGTTTTACTTACATTAAATCAGTTATTGTGCAATCGAATGAGAAGATAAACTTTGATTATCTGAATTTCATATAAAAGGCATTAAATATACAACTGAATACACTTTTAACACTTTTATTACTAAAGATTTGGTAAATTTATTACATAAGTAACTTTCCTGTGTTGCTTGAAATTTACCTTAATTAATTACTAGTTTCGGATTCATTTCTGTGATATTCAGATCTTCATATACAAGGAACACATCAGCAACACCAACCACAACTACAACAACATAGAAACAGACGTGGAAATCCTGAATATTTAAACGAGAAACCAAATATTAAATACTACGCTGAACAATATGTAATATACAAATATACAAAAACACAACCATAACATAGGTATCCCGAACACACAATTTTCAGAACGCATACCCCATTTGACATAAAAGTATCGATCATAAAGCCAACCACAATCAAAGCAGCAAAAGAACCGGAAAAAAGCGAGGACCTTACTAGAAATCTGAAAGCCACCGGCGTAGCTCAGTCGGCTGAAGCGCTTGTCTGGAGATCCGGGGTTGCATTCGGGCGTGGGTTTGATTCCCAGTTGGGCTGATTACCAGGTTGGGTTTCCTTCCGAGGTTTTCTGCAACTATAAGGCTAATGTCAGGAAATATATAGCCAATCCCCGGCCTCACCTCGCTAAATACCATCTCCCTGTCACCTATCACATCGTAAATAAAATAACCTAGTAGTTGATACAGAGTCGTTAAATAACCAAGTAAAAAAATGTGAACGTGGCCGACATTAAGCCAAAACTACTGCCTTAGCTATGGAAAATTACCGCCATAATATCAATTAACATATGAAAATTGTTTATAGGAACAAATTTACCAAATCTTTAGTAAAAGATGTTTACCTAGGTATAGTTACAAAAGTGAGGAATTTTACTTAATTTGTAAATTGTACCGTAAAAAATTATTAAAATGTTTAAGAGTATCAGTTGTTTACAGTAAAACTTTATGGATATTTTTTCTTTATATATTCAGCAATTCAGTTATTCAAAAGACCACCGCAAGTCCCTTTTTCCTTTTTTCCATGCTTAGCAAAGAAATTTAACATTAGTAACCTCTAATTCTGTATTAAAATGGAACAGTTTCATCCCAGTGTAAGTAATTTAACAGGAAATAGGTGGCACAGAAAATAAAAATCATACTGCATATAACTTCTCTCCGGAATTGTTTCCTTGGATACAAACTGTAGCATTTCATTTGTCTATCTACTTTACGTGATATCAAGAGTTGCGAACAAGATGTCGTGAATTGTTTCTTCACTGACTTACAATAAGCCCTACTGTGTTCATCAGACATTAGCTAGATAAGAAAATTCAACGCAATCCATTACTGAGGACAATTAAACAAAGGGTCACTAGCCTTGACTGCTAAATCTCTAGCGGAAAGATCGTCAGTCAGTGAGAAAAAATTCTGTTTCCGGTCACTAAAGGTTTCCTAGTTCCAAGCTTGTGCATTGTCTTATAGTTGAGTTTGTATGTGTAGATTTACAGAGGCTGTTTATAGACGATAAGATGATAATTGTAATTGTAATTCTTTATTTAACGTTCCTTTTAAACTACAGAGGCTATTCATAGACGATAAGATGATAATTGTAATTGTAATTCTTTATTTAACATTCCTTTTAAACTACAGAGGTTATTCATAGACGATAAGATGATAATTGTAATTGTAATTCTTTATTTAACGTTCCTTTTAAACTACAGAGGCTATTCATATACGATAAGATGATAATTGTAATTGTAATTCTTTATTTAACATTCCTTTTAAACTACAGAGGTTATTCATAGACGATAAGATGATAATTGTAATTGTAATTCTTTATTTAACATTCCTTTTAAACTACAGAGGCTATTCATAGACGATAAGATGATAATTGTAATTGTAATTCTTTATTTAACGTTTCTTTTAAACTACAGAGGTTATTCATAAACGATAAGATGGTAATTGTAATTGTAATTCTTTATTTAACATTCCTTTTAAACTACAGAGGTTATTCATAGACGATAAGATGATAATTGTAATTGTAATTCTTTATTTAACGTTCCTTTTAAACTACAGAGGTTATTCATAGACGATAAGATGATAATTGTAATTGTAATTCTTTATTTAACGTTCCTTTTAAACTACAGAGGCTATTCATATACGATAAGATGATAATTGTAATTGTAATTCTTTATTTAACATTCCTTTTAAACTACAGAGGTTATTCATAGACGATAAGATGATAATTGTAATTGTTATTCTTTATTTAACATTCCTTTTAAACTACAGAGGCTATTCATAGACGATAAGATGATAATTGTAATTGTAATTCTTTATTTAACATTCCTTTTAAACTACAGAGGCTATTCATAGACGATAAGATGATAATTGTAATTGTAATTCTTTATTTAACGTTCCTTTTAAACTACAGAGTCTATTCATAGATGATAAGATGATAATTGTAATTGTAATGGCTGGAAATGAAAGGAAAAAGAAGGCAATTTGCTGATTTTATTCGTAATACCATTTCTGGCCGGTAATAAAATTGTCACGTAGCTAACCATTAACTTCAAAGATATTTTAGACAGGCTCTATGGCACCAGTTGGGGAATTACCTGAATATACAGGGCTGCCTCCGTCGTCTTCCTTAATCCTTCACGGTTGTTGCTGGTTTTAATTGGTTACCGTGGTTACTAGACCTCGTCCCAGCACACTGGCCTTGTGTCTTCATTTCCGCTTTGCAGAAACAAAACACTGCGGATTCCTGGGTTGTGACGGGTTCGAGGAACTAGGCACACGTTTGTAGACAGCGTCGTATCGGATTTAAAGGGAGTAATGTCTTCTACGAGAGACTAGATTTTTGATTGTACTTGTGCACTGCTGAGAAAAATCAAATTGCACGATGTTTCGAAAGCTTCACATTTTATCGTGTTGAGATTGAACGACGATAAGAAAAATGTAGGCTAGACTACTGTATTGTATTTATCGATTTATTTATTTAGTTAGTTATTTAGTCAATTGTTTTGTTAGCTATGTAGCCTATACATTTATTTATTTATGTATGTATTTATTTATTTAATTACGTATTAATTTATTTATGAATTTACTTATTTATTTATTTATTTAATCAATTACGTATTAATTTATTTAAGAATTTACTTATTTATTTACTAATTTAATCAATTACGTATTAATTTATTTATGAATTTACTTACTTATTTATTTATTTATGTATTTAATTATTTAATCGATTACGTATTTATTAATTTATGAATTTACTTATTTATTTATTTATTTATTTATTTATTTATTTATTTATTTATTTATTTATTTATTTATTTATGTATTTATTTAATCAATTACTTATTAATTTATTTATGAATTTACTTATTTATTTATTTATTTAATCAATTACGTATTAATTTATTTATGAATTTACTTATCTATTTATTACAAATATTTATTTACTTAGCCAATTATTTATTTCGTTATTTATATATTTATTTATGTAATAAATTTAATTCTTAATTATATATATTTAGTCAATTGGTCCCGCGCCATGACGTAGTGGTCTAAGGCATCCTGCCTAGGACTCGCGCTACGGAATGCGCGCTGGTTCGAGTCCTCATGAGGGAAAAAATTTTTCTCATGAAATTTCGGCCACTGTATGGGACCGGTGCCCATCCAGCATCGTGATGCACTTAGGGAGCTACGATAGGTAGCGAAAATCCGGTTTCGTAAACCAGCTATAACGTCTGGGGAGATCATCGTTCTAACCACACGATACCTACATTCTGATTGGATGATCGTCCACCTCTGCTTCGGCATGTGGACATGAGGCCAGCAGCCGGCTGGTCGGTCTTGGCCCTTCAAAGGGCCGTAGCGCCATGGATTTACTTTACTATTTAGTCAATTGTTTTCTTAGTTATTTAAACATTTAGTTACTAATTTATTCATTTATTCATCTAGTTATTTATTTAGTCAATTGTGTATTAATTTATTTATGAATTTACTGATTTACTTATTAAATTAATTTATTTATTAAATTATTTATTTCGTTATTTATACATTTGGTTATTTATTAAATTTATTTTTTAATTCTTTATTTAGTTAATTATTTTTTTAGTTGTTTATAAATTTAGTTATTTATTCATCTATTTAACTAGTTATTTATGTAATTATTTATTTACTTAATTATTTATTTAGTTATTTATAAATGTACTGCTTGTATTTATTAAAATATTTATTTTATCAATTATTTTCTTAGTTATTTATACATTTAGTTATTTATTTCCTTTATTTAGTCAATTGTTTACTTAGTTGTTTATACATTTAGTTATTTATTCATTTATTTATCTACTTAATTAATTACTTATTTATTTACTTAGTTATTTATTGATGTACTGCTTTTACTTAGTAGATATATTTATTTTGTCAATTATATTTTTAGTTATTTATATATTTAGTTATTTAATTATTTAAATTGTTTATTTAGTCAATTGTTTACTTAGTTACTGATACATTTAGATATTTATTCATTTATTTATCTAGTTATTTATATACTCAATTATTTATTTAGTTATTTGTAAACGTATTTATTTTATTTATTGAATATATTTATGTTGCCAGTAATTTACATAGCTATTTATATATTCATTTATTAAATTTTATTTAGTTTATTTCGTCAATTGTTTGTTTATTTATTCATCTATTTATCTAGTTATTTATAATAAACGAAAATTGTATTATAAATTTACTTATTTTATTTATTAAATGTTATTTAGTCACTTTATTATATATTTTGTTACTTATATAATTATTTATTTATGTATATATTCACCTCTTTATTTACATAATAGTTATTAATTTACGTATTTATATATATTTTTGTATTTAATTATATATTTATTTAGTTACTTATTTACATATCTACACACAATGTTGAAGCATGAACTCCTGACCATGACACACACGTCTTATAGGCAGATTATTCGCCGCTGTGACGTCACGCACCGTCCTTAATTCCAGCCTGGTCTCAATACGCGGACTGCCGGACGCTACATGCAGCGGGAGATAAGGGAATGTATCATCGAGGCTCGTTTCCTTCCTGTGTATGGGACTCTGGCTGTAATGTCTGCTTTGTTACAGGGGGCCGAGAAATATGATCTCCAGTGGTTTAACATCCCTCCACCAGTGTCGCGTTCTTCCGCTCTCGTATATATTGTCCTCAGCCTGTGTAAACATACAAAGACACGTTTCTGTCTCGTGGAAATGGGAACTTGTATTCTGTGTTCGGATTTATAAAAAAATAAAATATTAAATATATAGATAAATAAATAAATAATGAATCAATGAATGTGTAATAAATAAAGATAGATAATTTCTAGAAACAAAAGCCGCCCTAAATAAGGGTTCGATAGATCGGCCTACTAATCAATTCATAAAGAATAATAAGTAAACAAAACAATTTTGTGACACTTGGAAAGAAAAAGAAAAAACATTAAGATAAGAAAACGTAGGAAATCATTTACAATAAAAATTTTGTTGGGTACAAATGATTACTAATTATAGCTAAGGATGATTTTAACACGTGAGATCCTATGGCATCAATCGTTGCATCAGAAATTTTATATTGTTTAAGTTGATTTAAAGTTTCTCGTGGGATCGTGCCACGGGCACCGAACATGAGTCCAAAAACTGCCCAATGTGTGATGTGGTATTGTGCTCCAAGATGCTGACAACAAGGCTCATATATGACTTGTTTTTCACGACACACCTCTTGTGGCTGTTGGTCATGCATCTCAAAACGGATTGTGGGATCAAGAATGACACCCTTATCCTTCTGCCGATCAATTATGATGATATCAGCCCGTCTAGTAGAGCCATCAGAAGAGACGCAACCAACCTCCTCATAAACCTCATAGGAAGCATTCTGACGGATTGAAGATGCGATGAGAGAACGAACCGTATTATGTCTGTTGATTCGGAGCAATTCTCCATGATGGCAGAAACCCAAGACGTGAGGAAGCGTTTCTTGCTCGTCGCATCTTCTGCAACGGGTTGAGTCAAGAGTTCTACCAGGGAGAGTACGTACAGGTATTGTATTACAGTTCATCTTAATGGCTTGCGTCCACTGACTGCTCGAAAGTCCCTTTTTGGTTGAGATCCACGAATTACATTTGTTCCAAATAAATAAATTAAATAAATAAACAAATAAATAAATAAATAAATAAATAAATAAATAAACAAACAAACCAAAATTAAATTAAATTAAATTAAATCAAACCAAACCAAACCAAAGCAAAGCAAAGCAAAGCAAAACAAAGCAAAGCAAATTAAATAAATAAATAAATAAATAATTGAATGAAAGAGTGAAAAAATAAATAAATATGTAAATGAAATAAATAAATAAGTAATAAAAAAATAATAAGTGAATGATTGAAGAAATAAATAATATAACAAATAAATAAATGAAAATTAATTAAACGTGAAAATTAAATAAACAAGTAATTAAATCAATTAAGTACATAAATAAGTAAATAAATAAATACGTAATAAATAAATAAATAAAACAACAAACAAATAAACAAATAAAAATTAATTAATCAATTAAATATGCAAAGTAAATAAATGAATGAATAAATAAATAAATAAAGGAATAAAAATGAATGAATGGATAAATAAATCAACAAATAAATAAAATAAATACAGGAATAAAAATGAATGAATGAATGAATGAATGAATAAAGCAACAAATAAGTAAACAAATAAAAATTAATTAATAAATTAAATATGCAAAGTAAATAAATGAATAAATAAATAAAAATGAATGAATGGATAAATAAATCAACAAATAAGTGAATAAAGTAAATAAAGGAACAAAAATGAATAAATGAATGAATGAATGAAAGAATGAATAAATGAATGAATGAAGAAACAAGTAAACAAATAAAAATTAATTAATCAATTAAATATGCAAAGTAAATAAATAAATAAATAAATAAAAATGAATGAATGGATAAATAAATCAACAAATAAATGAATAAAGTAAATAAAGGAATAAAAATGAATGAATAAATGAATGAATGAAAGAATGAATAAATTAATGAATGAAGAAACAAATAAGTAAACAAATAAAAATTAATTAATCAATTAAATATGCAAAGTAAATAAATAAATAAATAAAAATGAATGAATGGATAAATAAATCAGCAAATAAATGAATAAAGTAAATAAAGGAATAAAAATGAATGATTGGATAAATTAATCAACAAATAAATGAATAAAGTAAATAAAGGAATAAAAGTGAATGAATGGATAAATAAATCAACAAATAAATGAATAAAGTAAATAAAGGAATAAAAATGAATGATTGGATAAATAAATCAACAAATAAATGAATAAAGTAAATAAAGGAATAAAAATGAATGAATAAATGAGTGATTGAATGAAAGAATGAATAAATTAATGAATGAAGAAACAAATAAGTAAACAAATAAAAATTAATTAATCAATTAAATATGCAAAGTAAATAAATAAATAAATAAATAAAAATGAATGATTGGATAAATAAATCAAGAAATAAATGAATAAAGTAAATAAAGGAATAAAATGCATGAATGAATGAATAAAGCAACAAATAAATAAAGTAATTAATTAAATTGCAAATAATATAAATTAAATAAATAAATAAGTAAATGAATGATAAATGAATGTATGAAATAATGAATGAATAAATAAATAAGGTAATAAACAAATAAATACATAAATTAAATATGCAAATTGAATAAATAAGTAAGTAAATAAATAAATGTAAGATTGAATAAATAAAAAATGTGAATGAAACAAAGAAATATATTAAATTAAATAAATTAGTTAAAAATGTAAATGAAATGAATAAATAAATAAATAAATAGAAATAAATAAATGAATACATAAATAGACTAAATAAATAATTAATTAATATGTGTATAAATGTATAAATTCAATAAATTAAATAAATCAATCAATTAAATAAGTGTATAAATAGAAAAGAAATAAAGATAAGTAAATGAATGAATGAATGAATGAATCATGGGGTCTGCAAGTCTGATCGAATCGTGGCCTACTACAAACATAACATTTCATACATAACGTAGTCTGATCACTGGCTTTCATATTTCGTTGAAGCGATTGTTGCCCCTGTCTGTATATTAATGCAGAAGGAGTGGGCCGTTTGGTTTATGTTCACAGCGTATCATACGAGGAATCGACCTCATTGTAGACAGAATCGCGTCATAAAATGAGGCCTGAAATACGTTTCAGAAATTGGACGCTGCACACGATGTTCTTTGAAGTGTGCCTGTGTCTGATGCTGTCTTTTTAATCGATATCCGTGCATTCATTGGCCCGCTTTTTTCACATGAAGGTAAACGCCCTGCATTGCGTTGGATCCTGCGGTATCATGGAGCTTGCAAAGGTTGGTATTAGCTTGACGCACTCACCATGACAACCGGCGGCGAAATTGGCGATTATTGGAACCTGCAGTGACATTTAAACGCGTTGTGGATGTCAGTTAACTGTCCAAATAAAGCATTTATGGCAGCCATTTTGGGGCTTTGTGCGATTAAAAAAGTGGAACCAAAATTTACAATTCACAATAGCTAAAACATCGATTTGCAGATTACAGTCCCTCGTTTTGTTCCCTGCCGGGGCAAGAGAAAGTTTTGGCATACAAGAAACACCGAATTGCGCAAAGAACCATTTTATTTTCTTAATAGTTTCAGAATAATTAAATAACATTATAAAAAGTTAACTCTATTTGCTGTATTTAACATTTTACATTTTGTTTCTTTTATTGTTATTTCTGATGCTTGAATTCTCTGGATTTTTTTTTTTCCAAAAGTATCAACAATGATATTTAATTTTGTTTTATTTCTGTCACGGCCCCATGAAACTTAATGTTAAATATAACAAATTAAAAAAAAAGCAATCGTCTCTATAAGAAACAAAAGCAAAAAGTTAAATAAAACAAATAAAGTTACAGTTTACAATTACACCTAATTAAATTCTCTCAACAAAGTAAGATCTTTATTAGTGCATTTTCTTTCTTTATACATCCTGAATTTATTAGACACTCGCATTTATGTAGGAGTTATAATTCTTTATTAAATTAAAATTAAGTTTAACATTTCTTTAAGAATTTACACGTTAAAAAACGTTCCACGTGAATCTTTTCCAAGGCCATCTGATACCAAAATCGCAGATCTACAGCAACTGTTTTTAACACGGCCTCCTTGTATGAAGGTATAAATCACTGAAATAAAGAAGCATCAAAATACGTTATTCATTTATTAATTAATACGTTATCGTTAATGTTGAAATTGTCTATATAAATACACGATATCTCAGATGCACATAACCTCTTCAAATATAAAAACAAATGAGGATGGATCCGCCAACATGTCTGTTCTATATGGTATATGAATATTTCTGCTAGTATGCTGGAAATGGGTGATCCCATGGGTAGGCCTTCGGTTTGAGTGTAATATTTGTGATTGTATGTGAAGTAGTTTTGTTTTGTGATGATGTCTGAGATGTAGATGATTTCTTTAATGTGTTCTTGTTTTTGAGCATTTGTTCTAGTATCTGTAGTGTATCTTTTATCTGTATGTTTGTGTATAGGTTAGTTATGTCGGAAGTTGCTAATGTTGTACTGTGTGGGATATGTTTGTCTTTTATTTTATTCACTAGGTCTATGTTGTTTTTTTTATTGTTATCTGTTTTTCGAATTTTATGTTGTTTCTTATGATTTTGTCCATGTATGTGGCAAAGTTTGTGTGTTGGTGCATTTCGATGATTCGCTAATGGTCTATGGGTATGTTTTCGTAATTTATTTTCAAGATGTATTATTATTATTATTTTTTTATTATTATATTTATTATTATTAGGCCTATTATTTTTATCATTATTATCTTACTTACTTACTGGCTTTTAAGGAACCCGGAGGTTCATTGCCGCCCTCACATAAGCCCGCCATAGCCCGCCATCGGTCCCAATCCTGAGCAAGATTAATCCATTCTCTTTCATCATATCCCACCTCCCTCAAATCCATTTTAATATTATCTTCCCATCTACGTCTCGGCCTCCCCAAAGGTCTTTTCCCCTCTGGCCTCCCAACTAACACTCTATATGCATTTCTGGATTCGCCCATACGTGCTACATGCCCTGCCCATCTCAAACGTCTGGATTTAATGTTCCTAATTATGTCGGGTGAAGAATACAATGCGTGCAGTTCTGCGTTGTGTAACTTTCTCCATTCTCCTGTAACTTCATCCCTCTTAGCCCCAAATATTTTCCTAAGAACCTTATTCTCAAAAACCCTTAATATCTGTTCCTCTCTCAAAGTGAGAGTCCAAGTTTCACAGCCATACAGAACAACCGGTAATATAACTGTTTTATAAATTCTAACATTCAGATTTTTAACAGCAGACTGGATGATAAAAGCTTATCAACCGAATAATAACAGGCATTTCCCATATTTATTCTGTGTCATTTATATTTGTTACTGTTGCTCCAAGATATTTGAATTTTTCCACCTCTTCGAAGGATATATCTCCAACTTTTATATTTCCATTTCGTACAATATTCTGATCACGAGACATAATCATATACTTAGTCTTTTCGGGATTTACTTCCAACCCTATCTCTTTACTTGCTTCCAGTAAAATTTCCGTGTTTTCCCTAATCGTTTGTGGATTTTCTCCTAACATATTCACGTCATCCGCATGGACAAGCAGCTGATGTAACCCGTTCAATTCCAAACCCTCTCTGTTATCCTGAACTTTCCTAATGGCATACTCTAGAGCAAAGTTAAAAAGTAAAGGTGATAGTGCATCTCCTTGCTTTAGCCCGCAGTGAATTGGAAAAGCATCAGATAGAAACTGGCCTATACGGACTCTCCTGTAAGATTCACTAAGACACATTTTAATTAATCGAACTAGTTTCTTGGGAATAACAAATTCAATAAGAGTTTTTTTATATAAATCTTCTCTCTTAACCGAGTCATACGCCTTTTTTAAATCTATGAATAACTGATGTACTGTACCCTTTTACTCCCATTTTTTCTCCATTATCTGTCGAATACAAAATATCTGATCAATAGTCGATCTATTACGCCTAAAACCACACTGATGATCCCCAATAATTTCATCTACATATAAAGTTAATCTTCTCAAAAGGATATTCGACAAAATTTTGTACGACGTCAACAAAAGTGATATTCCTCGAAAGTTACTACAGTTAGTCTTGTCCCCCTTCTTAAAAATATGTACAATTATGGACTCCTTCCATTGTTCTGGTACAATTTCCTTTTCCCAAATAGCAAGTACAAGTTTATAAATTTCGCTATATAATGCACTTCCATCCTCTTGTATTAATTCTGCTGGAATTTGATCAATACCTGGAGACTTGTACTTTGTCAGATTTTCTATCGCAATTTCGACTTCAGAAAGTGTGGGTTCAGGTATAAATGGCTCAGCAGTTTGTATTTCAATTTCATCCCTTTCATTTCTATCTGGCCTATGTAATATTTAGTAGTTGCCCAAAATAGTTTTTTAATCTGTTTAGGATTGATGGAGAGTCTGCAAGCAAGTCACCATTCTCATCCTTGATCACGTTTACCCTTGCCTGATATACATTTTTAAATTCCTTTATACCCTTATATAAATCTCGAATGTTTTTATTATTACTATTTGTTATCATTATTATTATTATTATTATTATTATTATTATTATTATTATTATTATTATTATTACTTAATAACGTAACTGGCAAATTTCTCTATATAAATAGTTTACATGCGACTGCAATACAAGCTTGTTTCCCCTCGAAAATAATCCTCTTTTAGATTTTCAGAAAGTAGGGCATAGATAATCCGGAAAATGCCCCAATAATTCCCTTAATCTGCAGCTAGTTATAAGGATTCTGCTAAAATGAACAGAGAATCCGTCTTAATTCATCCACGCGGCCAGCATTTGGCGTATGCTGCAGTAAATTAGATAGCCTCGGAGTTCATTTGTTTTGAAACGCAACGGAAAAAGCCTGAGGGAATGTATAAATGTTGGAGTCAACACAGAGCGGAAACAAAACAGCATCAGCGCTGCGTTTTAATGCGTCACTTCACAACCAAATTCCATTATAAAATGGCACAGATGATTATGAATATGAACAGAAGCATAACGGCAAACATGGCGGCTGCTGAATTTTGTTGACAGATGAATCCACTAAATAAACTGAGCGCTGAATATGCATTGTTGTCGTTTATTGCTGCCTTTCGGGCCAGTTGTACACTTCATTGGGCCATTACTCAAGTTTTAATTGCACAATACGTAGAATTTATACTGTATAAAATGAATAAATTACAGTTTTAAACAGTGCAGATATGAGGTCAAAGGACAGTCTACATTGAGGTAGTTATATTTAGTTTTCTTAACATTTTAGTACTATATTAGCTATAAGGTACATTTGGCTTTACGTTACAAATAGCAATACATTTTGTAAAAAAATAATTTATAAAGTAGCTAGGCCTATTATAGGCTACTTAAATGAAAATTCCAGCGTCCAAGATAAAATGCATGAGATTTTGTGGTAAAGGTATAATAATGATGACAAAATGTAACAACAATCATAATCTTTTCGTCTATGAATAGCCTCTGTAGTTTAAAAGGAACGTTAAATAAAGAATTACAATTACAATTATCATCTTATCGTCTACGAATAGCCTCTGTAGTTTAAAAGGAACGTTAAATAAAGAATTACAATTACAATTATCATCTTATCGTCTATGAATAGCCTCTGTAGTTTAAAAAGAACGTTAAATAAAAAATTACAATTACAATTATCATCTTATCGTCTATGAATAGCTTCTGTAGTTTAAAAGGAACGTTAAATAAAGAATTACAATTAGAAATACCATCTTATCGTCTATGAATAGCCTCTGTAGTCTGAAAGGAACGTTAAATAAAGAATTACAATTACAATTATCATCTTATCGTCTATGAATAGCCTCTGTAGTTTAAAAAGAACGTTAAATAAAGAATTACAATTACAATTATCATCTTATCGTCTATGAATAACCTCTGTAGTTTAAAAGGAACGTTAAAGAAAGAATTACAATTACAAATACCATCTTATCGTCTATGAATAGCCTCTGTAGTCTGAAAGGAACGTTAAATAAAGAATTACAATTACAATTATCATCTTATCGTCTATGAATAGCCTCTGTAGTCTGAAAGGAACGTTAAATAAAGAATTACAATTACAATTATCATCTTATCGTCTACGAATAGCCTCTGTAGTTTAAAAGGAACGTTAAATAAAGAATTACAATTACAATTATCATCTTATCGTCTATGAATAGCCTCTGTAGTTTAAAAAGAACGTTAAATAAAAAATTACAATTACAATTATCATCTTATCGTCTATGAATAGCTTCTGTAGTTTAAAAGGAACGTTAAATAAAGAATTACAATTACAAATACCATCTTATCGTCTATGAATAGCCTCTGTAGTCTGAAAGGAACGTTAAATAAACAATTACAATTACAATTATCATCTTATCGTCTATGAATAGCCTCTGTAGTTTAAAAAGAACGTTAAATAAAGAATTACAATTACAATTATCATCTTATCGTCTATGAATAACCTCTGTAGTTTAAAAGGAACGTTAAAGAAAGAATTACAATTACAAATACCATCTTATCGTCTATGAATAGCCTCTGTAGTCTGAAAGGAACGTTAAATAAAGAATTACAATTACAATTATCATCTTATCGTCTATGAATAGCCTCTGTAGTCTGAAAGGAACGTTAAATAAAGAATTACAATTACAATTATCATCTTATCGTCTATGAATAGCTTCTGTAGTTTAAAAGGAACGTTAAATAAAGAATTACAATTACAAATACCATCTTATCGTCTATGAATAGCCTCTGTAGTCTGAAAGGAACGTTAAATAAAGAATTACAATTACAATTATCATCTTATCGTCTATGAATAACCTCTGTAGTTTAGAAGGAACGTTAAAGAAAGAATTACAATTACAATTATCATCTTTTCGTCTATGAATAAATAGCCTCTGTAGTTTAAAAGAAACGTTAAATAAGGAAATACAATTGGAGTAATCCACCATCTTCAATTGTAAAGGTCTGAAGTATATTTCCAGCTTGTATCTTTGCTTTGTGTTTAGTATTCAGTGTGTGCCAAAGTGTTTCGTGCCTTTATTTTGCAAAGATCGCTCACAGATAAATATATCACACAGGACCACAGCTGTCTGTGACAGACACGCTACAAGAAAGCAATTTAGATTTCAGAAGAAAATACGATGATAATATACATGCGAAGAGAAGCTGGTGTTATTGCTTTTGGGATCCTTGGTAGAATTCTCTCTTGAATTCAGCATTTTTAGAATTCAGAACGCTAGTTTCTCTCAGTCACACAGATGCAAACAAATTTTGGAGAATTATTGAAGATAAGAATATAATGTTATGCATATGACACCAATGTTATCGAATTTAATATATAATTTTGAACATTTCTAACATTATTTCGATGTATTTTAAAAAATATATAGTATATTTTTAAAATACGATGTTTTTTTTTTTTGTTTTCAATATCTACTTCTTATAAGTAAAACGTTGTTTTCTTTTTTCTCTGCTCCAGGCAGTAATAAAATAACGTTGACCTGCTAAACATATGGATTTTGCTCGCATTTGCTCTTCACATTGTTCTAACACAGATATCTGAAGGCTGAAAACCCGCAGAAAAATTGTCGTCAAGTTGCCATGGAGAAAGAAATCTTACGTTCTTCATTTGTCAGTGACGTCACCAGTGTACATTTAATCCTTGAAGAAACAAGTGCGAACTAAAAACATTCCCAAGATGCTAGCAACAGATAGACACGCATAGCAACCTTTCTTATGAATCACAGCTTTCCGGTGTGTGCTTCAAGATCAAGCTGAGAATGCGTATTGCAGATAACATCTCATCCAGGGGTTCACGCTTTCTCAGAAACCGAAAAATAACGACCTTTGACATTTGCTGGGAAAGTGTAAATTAAAATCTGTGTTTACCGTATATTTTTAAATAGATGAAAATATTTGTTTTATATATAATTGTTACTGTAAACAAATACACAAGTAATTTTGGTTTTGGAGCAAAATTTTAGTTGGAATGTATTGTGAAAATAAATTGTCTTATCTTCAAAGTAAATACCATTAGATTCTATAGTTTTGAGCCACCTTTCAGCGAGGTTTGGTATATCCCGATGGTAACAGTTTGTGGTTTTTGATGCGAAGAATTCGATGATAAACATTTCAACGGCTTCCAAGTTTGGGAATTCTTTTCCACGCGTGAAGTGGGCCTTGGATCGAAACAGATGTTAGTCTGAATACGTAAGATCAGGACTATATACCGAGAGTGATAGGAGTTCGATTCTTCTCAATTCATGGATTTTTTCCATGGATGTTCAAGCGGTATTGGCCATCTCATTGACCTGTTGCAAGAGAACGTCATTTCGATGAAATAATGCTGGGTACCTCTCTCAAAATTTCATGAACTCGTTATAGCATTGTTGCCATTACTTATCGAATGTCGTAGTAAGGCCTATATTAAGAGAAAATTCACAAACTATTAGGGGAAAACACGGCAATTTTACTTGAAGAAAGTAATTATATAAATTTGGAAGGAAAATCCCCTCCCCCCAAAAACGAAATATATGATTATGTCTCGTGATCAGGACATAATACGAAATGGAAATATAGAAATTCGAAATTTATCAACAGTAATCTCACTAGAGGTTTTGATTTATCTAGAGAAAATCAAAACTCGACTTAAATTTAATTGACTATTACACGATTAGAAGAAAGTATATAAAGATTAGAAGAAATAAAGTACTCTAACACAATAAAATATTAATTGACTTATTAAAATTCTAAACTGTCTTGAAATTGTATTATTGTACTATCTCATCATTACAAATATTCCGCTAGATGGCAGTAGTGTGTTATGATGGGCTGTTCTCTTGTTACCAGTTGTGCCAACTATACAATCTTCATTGAACTCTATGAACGATCACTAGTAAAGGCTTTATTGATTGAATTTCATTTTTATTAAAACAGTTGCATTCCACTTCAGTTATCAATATATATTAAACAATCTCTGATACGTGACTATCCATAATCTCATACAGCAGAAGCTACACCATAACCTAACTAATATAAACAAGATAAATGATACAAAAAATTTTAATTAAGGATGATGAAATAAACATGAATCATTATAAAAGGCACAATTATTGAAAGTACAGTGTTGGCAAACAAAGAAACAAATCCTAGGGAGGTGATAAAACAAATGCTAAAGAGGTGATAAGAAACATCCTAGGGAGTTGATAAAACAAGTGCTACGGAGGTGATTAAAAACAAATGCTAGGCAGGTGATAAGAAATAAGTGCTAGGGAAGTGATAAAAACAAGTGCTAGAGAGGTGGTAAAAACAAATGCTAAGGAGGTGATAAGAAACAAATGCTTGGGAGGTGATAAAAGCAAATGCTACGGAGGTGATAAAAACAAATGCTTGGGAGGTCATAAGAAACAAATGCTAGGGAGGTGATAAAAACAAGTGCTAGGGAGGTGGTAAAAACAAATGCTAGGAAGATGATAAGAAACAAATTCTAGGGAGGTGATAAAAACAAGTGCTAGGGAGGTGATAAAAAACAAATGCTAGAGAGGTGATAAGAAAAATGCTAGGGAGATGATAAAACAAGTGCTAGGGAGGTGTGAAAAACAAATGCTATGGAGGTGATAAGGAACAAATCCTAGGGATGTGATAAAACATGTGCTAAAGAGGTGGTAAAAACAAATGCTATGGAGGTGAAAAGGAACAAATTCTAGGGAGGTGATAAAAACAAGTGCTAGGGAGGTGTTAAAAATAAATGCTATGGAGGTGATAAGAAACAAATGCTAGGGAGGTGATAAAAACAAGTGCTAGGGAGGTGTTAAAAATAAGTGCTATGGAGGTGATAAGAAACAAATGCTAGGAAGGTGATAAAACAAGCGCTATGGAGGTGATAAAAAACAAATGCTAGGGAGGTGATAAAAATTGTAGGATAAGCAGCCATGATTGGCTGAAACACGTCGTTCCGTAAAGTTTTATTGCTCAAAAGTAGTATGACGTAGTAAAAGAGTAATAGTCCTGTTAAATTTATCATCCTTGGAATTCGCGATAATCTGACGACAGATATCCACTCTGCGTTGAGCCTGTTCAGGTGTCAATTCAAGAGGTACAGATGTAGAGCTTCTGTATAGCTTTCTATGATTAATGTGGCGATGTATTGTATTTCTGGCAACTTAGGAATAATGTTTTGTGGATTTTCTTTTAAATCTTTCCGTGTTTTCTCAATATTCCACACTTAGGTGTTCCAGAACGTTGTAAATATTCAATATCTCTTTCTCCAAATATTGACATGCTGGAAACACCGTTGTGCTACATTCTCACTAACGACACCTTCACACTCGACTTCACAAGCAGCGGCAGCAGCTTTACAATAGTGTTTCCATTAGTGCTTTAGAAGGACTGTAATCTCAAACTTTATGACTTCCATTTTGTATTCTTTGTATTAACAATTGACAACTATCACATACACACAATATGGGATAATAACTCTAGCGTCCTGTAAATTGCATTGCCAATCTAAAGAAAATAATTAAAATCTTACAAAATACCAAACTTAAAGAATCGATATTGTTTATGAAAAGATCTAATACAAAGTTTTGGAATTACAATTATTTTATGCACATAGGAAGTGGTTTTATTTTACTGGAATCTTCATTTCACAATATATACTGTATAGATACTGTCAATTCCCATCCTTGGAAAACCAATATGTGACAGTAATTTGCACACTTTATTAACTAGTACACACTTGCCAGTTGGTAGTATATGTACACGTTTGTTACAACCAAAAGACAGAAACCGTTTCAATCATTAAAACACGATTAGAGCCGGTCTATGGTGTGAATGCTATAAAAGGCATTTGTTTGCTTACTGCGTTTACTCTTCAGACCCGTTGCTATGGCAAACAGCATTAAAACCTGATTGCCGGTCAGAAAACATCTGACATCTATGACAGCAAATTGAATGGACATTTAAACGTAAATTACGAAAACATTATTAAAGTGTTTTAGTGTAACTTTACTTCCAGTTGAAAGGTGTGAAGTGGTCCTTTGTGGTGTGGTGATAGGTAGGTTTGTATTTGATGTATCACGTGTTCGGATCTGGCCTAGAGCGGTAGTATAAAATCCTTAAATGCGAAGTTAATAAGTTAATTTCTTATCATTTTGATTTTTGTACGTAAAAATGAGTAAATTATACATAAAATCTATTTGTCAGCCGTTTTTATCGCTATATTAAAGACACGATGCCTTTTATTGGTTCAGTATCAATTATTTTACATTTTAAATATGTTATACCGGGTGATACAAAAGATTATATCAATACAGTAGCAGGTAACAGAAATGATCATTTACAAAAATAAATGTAAATACACATTGTTCTTTCTAGACGGCCTTTTCTAGTTTTTTTTTTTTTTTTTTTTTCAGAAAATTTTACCTTCAGCTGTAGTCACTGTATTATTTTACTAAGCAATATCAAGTTAATGAAATTGTCGACTTCAAGCTGCTATCATTGTAACTTAGTAGTGAAGACTTCCTTTGTTAAGGACAGATTAACTACCCTATACCGCTATTGTTAAATTTGAGTATATAATTACCCACTATCTCAAAAACTACTATAGATATCGTACTGAAAATTTTCAAGCATAAAGATAGAAGTTTTCTAAGCAGAATTGTCAATAAATATAAGTTGTAAAAAAATTAATTTTTAAGTAGGCCTAATGTTGATTCTAATTTGTTAATTTTTATCAAAATATAGTTTCTAATGAAAGTAATAGACATACGTCATTGCATCCATTTTATTATTGTATTTTGTCAACATGTGTTTAAAAATTCATCATTGTCATTCATAGTTCCTGAAAAAATTAAATATTTGCATAAAAAAATAACAAAATAAAATCAATATTACTTCAGAATATCAAATCTGTTTAAAAATATATATTATTGATAAATCAGCATATGAAGCTTATAAATTTTGTATCTTTATCCTGTAAAAAGTGCACACCTGTGGAGTAACAGTTAGCCCGTCTAGCCGCGAAACCAGGTGCCCCGGGTTCGATTCCCGGTCGGGGCAAGTTACCAGGTTGAGTTTTTTTCCGGGGTTTTCCCTAAACCCAATATGAGCAAATGCTGGGTAACTTTCGGTGTTGGACCCCGGACTCATTTCACCGGCATTATCACTTTCATCTCATTCAGACGCTAAATAACCTAAGCTGTTGATAAAGCGTCGTAAAATAACCTACTAACCTCCTGTAAAAAGTCCACACCTGTGGAGTAACGGTCAGCGCGTCTGGCCGCGAAACCAGGTGGCCCGGGTTCGAATCCCGGTCGGGGCAAGTTACCTGGTTGAGGTTTTTCCGGGGTTTTCCTTCAACCCAATACGAGGAAATGCTGGGTAACTTTCGGTGCAGGACCCCGGACTCATTTCACCGGCATTATCACCTTCATTTCATTCAGACGCTAAATAGCCTAGATGTTGATACAGCGTCGTAAAATAACCCAATAAAAATATCCTGTAAAAAATTTCAGTACGATATCTTCAGCAGGTTCTGAGATAATGGATAATTCAATAAACAAATTAAAAATTGGCGCAGTGGGGTATATTTATCTTCCTTTAACATTACTGAATACAATTTTCAACGATTTGAAAAAATACGAAATAAGTAAACACAGTATTTACATTATTATTACCAAATTAGCCTTCTCACCTTGAAACGTATTCACATAATTTTCTGAATGACCCGGTATATTTGTATAATGTTATATATACCGTGTGTTTTCTGGATATGGGACATAGGGAGTTAACATTTCCATAAGAGACCTACGTATAAAGAAATTGAAAAAAATAACTTAATCAGTGGGCATTGTTTAGAAATTAGCAGCAGGCTTTGACAATTTGTAAAACAAGAGAACATCAGGCTTTGACTTAGCAACCATATAATATGATGTTTTCGTGATTTACAAATTGTCAAAGCCTGCTGATTTCTAAACATGGCCCATTTATTAAGTTATTTCTTCTTTGTTTCATAGGTAGGTAGGTAGATACGTAGTTAGTAACAATAGCCGTTAACTCTAGCACATGGATAACTACTTAAAGAGCTTGTCTATTGGAAGATATCCACTGTTGAAAGCTTAGCATTGGGGATTTAATTGCTACATTTCGTACCGTTAACTCTTATCATACTTGCAGTGTACTGTATATAGAGTTTGTCGACCTGAATGGTACCATTGAAGGTTTACTTGTATTTTGTTAAACATAAGTTTCGTTTCTTAATATGTATGATAAGAACTTTCTTGTGTTAAATTTTAACGTACCTTGTTAACATATTTCGAACTATTTTCGGTCATCTTCGGAACTGGTCGTTGTTGGTCTTGGCGCCTCTTGTTTCCTGTGTGGGTGCGTTCGTAGTGTAGAGTCAAAGAGTGTATGTGTTTTGAAATTGAGTTGTGTGTTGAGAATATCGTTGGGGTGTGTTTTCGTGTGTCTGTATATTTCATATTGTTCTAGTGTGTTGAGTTTCTGGCTTTTTGGTTGGATGTGCAGTATTTCCATGTCTGTGTTGATGTCTCTGTAGGTGTGGTTAGCATTTGTGATGTGTTCTGCATATGTGGAGGTGTTTTTTTAATTTTGTTATGGCTGTGATGTGTTCTTTGTAACGTGTTTGAAATGATCTACCTGTCTGTCCTATGTAGAAGTTGTTGCAGGTGTTACATTTGAGTTTGTATACGCCTGTGTGGTTGTATTTGTTTGTTTATGTGTTGAGATGTTTTTGTAGCGCGATCGCATAGAGAACAAATAATACTCTGCAAAAACATCTCAACACATAAACAAACAAATACAACCACACAGGCGTATACAAACTCAAATGTAACACCTGCAACAACTTCTACATAGGACAGACAGGCAAATCGCTTCAAACACGTTACAAAGAACACATCACAGCCATAACAAAATTACAAAACACCTGCACATATGCAGAACACATCACAAATGCTAACCACACCAACAGAGACATCAACACAGACATGGAAATATTGCACATTCAACCAAAAACCAGAAATTCAACACACTAGAACAATATGAAATATACAGACACACGAAAACACACCCCAACGATATTCTCAACACACAACTCAATTACAAAACACATACACAGAGGCGCCAAGACCAACAACGACCAGTTCTGAAGATGACCGAAAATAGATCGAAACATGTTAACAAGGTACGTTAAAATTTAACACAAGAAAGTTCTTATCCTACACATTCCAAAGTGATACAGTCTTAAAAGTTGTGTAATCAAGATGTATAAGTTTTGTGTCAAAAATCATGTTAAATATTCCCAATCCATAAAATCTCACCTTAATATTCAATATTTCCTTCTGCCTATTTCTATGGAAACGATAGCTAAATATCTCCCCAAAAAAAGCGAAATTTCGACCAACTTTGCCACCATTCTGATGAAGACAATGTGCTTATGTTTTTTAACACAGCGAAGCCAGAAATGTTATCCCATAGATTTACAATACGTAAAACATTTGTCCACAAATGTGAGGGCACCAGACAATATTTACTGGCTTTTGTCGTCCAAATAGAAGTAAGCTATAACACAATATCACTTTCGCATACTATTGCCTCTTCTGTGATGATATATTACACCATATAGTTCTCCAAATCCCAAATACAATATCAACACCTTACAGAATAACGGAATCAAGTGTTGTTGCACTTGACTGCATCTGGAAGTCGGTGGAAACCGATAAAACATGTAGCAGGAAGGAATGACAAAGCGGCAGTGTGTGCGTCCACTATTAGCAGCTCTTGTAAGAGTGTGGCAATTATCTTTGATCACTTTCCGGTCAAGTTAATGCACTTCTAGCAAAGATTGCTCGCCAGAGCGTTTACACAAATTTACCGTAACGAAAGCTTGCAGTAAGAAACATCCAAAGAAAAAAAAAAAGACAGTACAGCTAAACTACACCTTCAGTTGTTAAAGAATATATCTTAGCAACCAAAAATGAAAAACAATTGCCGTCTCAATATCTTAGTAGTTAGAAAGGAGCGTTAAATAAAGAATTATAATTATTATCTTATCGTCTGTGAATAGCCTCTGTAGTTTAAAAGGAACGTTAAATAAAGAATTACAAATACAATTGTCATCTTTTCGTCTATGAATAGCTTCTGTAGTTTAAAAGGAACGTTAAATAAAGAATTACAAATACAATTGTCATCTTTTCGTCTATGAATAGCTTCTGTAGTTTAAAAGGAACGTTAAATAAAGAATTACAAATACGATTATCATCTTATCATCTATGAATAGCTTCTGTAGTTTAAAAAGAACGTTAAATAAAGAATTACAATTACAGTTATCATCTTATCGGCCATGTATAGCCTCTGTAGTTTAAAAGGAACGTTAAATAAAGAATTACAGATACAATTACCATCTTATCGTCTATGAATAGTCTCTGTAGATTAAAAGGAACGTTAAATAAAGAATTACAATTACAATTATCATTTTTTCGTCTATGAATAGCCTCTGTAGTTTAAAAGGAACGTTAAATAAAGAATTACAATTACAATTATCATCTTATCGTGTATGAATAGCCTCTGTAGTTTAAAAGCAACGTTAAATAAAGAATTACAATTACAATTATCATTTTTTCGTCTATGAATAGCCTCTGTAGTTTAAAAGGAACGTTAAATAAAGAATTACAATTATCATCTTTTCGTCTATGAATAGCCTCTGTAGTTTAAAAGGAACGTTAAATAAAGAATTACAATTATAATTATCATCTTTTCGTCTATGAATAGCTTCTGTAGTTTAAAAGAAACGTTAAATAAAGAATTGAAATTAGAATTATTATCTTGTAGTCTTTGAATGACCTGGACATTTAAAAACAGATGTCGGTTATAAAATTTTGGATTTAATGAAGTCTTCACAAAGTTCTTAGTGAGAAACTAGGCAGTTGTGGTTATACGTGATGTGGTAGTGTTTCTACAGACTGGGGGATGAAGATTCGATGTTAAAACGCCATCAATGGCTCAACCACGTGGAAGGATCTGTTCACTCAATAGAATGGGCAGATAGCGTGCGTGTTCTATGTAATTGCTAGACCACTGAACTCTGAGGGTAGATAGATGCAGGGCAAAGTTCCTTGTGCGAGACATGCATCCAGATTCTGAGACAGGAAACAAGATGTGGGGATGTGTTTAACTTAGAGTGTATCATCTCAAACCCTAGTGAGTATATTTGCTGAAAACTACAGGATTATAGGGTCAGAGTTCGATGATCTGGAGATCCTTGGAGGGAAAACAACTGTTGAATTAATGGTTTTCTAGGAGTCCTTTGGTTCTTGAAGTTTTATTGTGTGATTTCATACGTTTCTATTATCTCTATTATCGAAAAATTAGTTTTGGACATTTCATCTCTTTGTTTTTCTCTCTACAGCGATTTCTACTAAACTATTGGACGGATTTTGTTCATATTCAGTATCTACGAGTCAATTTATCAGGGAATGATGTACATGAAATATAATAATTTTAGTACTAGTCTGTCTGTGTACAGCGATTTCTACTAAACTATTGGACGGATTTTGTTCATATTCAGTATCTACGAGTCAATTTATCAGGGAATGATGTACATGAAATATAATAATTTTAGTACTAGTCTGTCTGTGTACAGCGATTTCTACTAAACTATTGGACAGACTTTGTTCATATTCAGTATCTACGAGTCAATTTATCAGGGAGTGATGTAAATGAAATATAATAATTTTAGTACTAGTCTGTCTGTGTACAGCGATTTCTACTAAACTATTGGACGGATTTTGTTCATATTCAGTATCTACGACTCAATTTATCGCTAAGTGGTTTACATGCATAAATGTTCCTTACTTTTTTGTCTGTTTGCAGTGGTTTCTACCACAAAAGAGCACCTGAAGGTTTTTTTTATCAGTCTGTACGTGAGATCTTGTTTTAGTCTTGAGCTGCGAGCTGAAGCAATTTGCTATGTATTTTAACATTTATGTAGCTTTATTTGTCTATTTTCATGTGTTGTAAACTGTTAAATATATTTAATTCATTTAAAGGCAATTTTATGCAAAAGTATTTATGAATGTTCATTTAAAATATACATTTTATAAATGAAGCCATGTCTTCTGTAAATTTGGGAGTGGTTATTACCTTTTGTCTGCAAATTAGAAAACAGGAATTCATCTATTTAGTTGTGTATTAAATTATTTTATTCATGTATTTCTTTTGAGTAACCATTCGAGAAAATAAGGTAAAAAAAACTTATCTAAATTGCGGTACAGTAAACTGAATTCATGAGAAGTCCTAAGACTTGTATTCAGAAAGCATGTGTCATCTTCCTAGCAAACATTTCTTTAACTGTGAGCATATAATTTTGATGCAAATCAAGTTTTCAGGTATAACTCCCTGTAAAGTTGATTTGAATAATTTCGAAGGAAAAATTGTTCCGAGGCCGGGTATCGAACCCGGTACCTTTGGTTAAACGTACCAACGCTCTACCAACTGAGCTACCCGGGAAGGGTAGTTATACCTGAAAGCTTGATTTGCATAATACACGTCACTGTTCGTTAACAGAAAACCACAATTTAAGTTACACAGAGTTAGTGTGCACTCAATGTTGGTTGCTTGACGGTTGTGAGCCCACTAGGAGGTCTGTAGATATAGAGGGAAAAATTGGGTCAGTGTCTGGTAGAGTTCCCGGGTAGCTCAGTAGAGCGCTGGTATGTTTAACCAAAAGTCGCGGGTTCGATACCCGGGCCCGAAACAATTTTTACTTCGAAATTATTCAAATCAACTTTACAGGGAGTTATACCTGAAAGCTTGATATGCATAATATACGTCACTGTTCGCTTACAGAAAACCACAATTTAAGTCACACCGAGTTAGTGTGTACTCAATGTGAGTTGCTTGACGGTTGTGATCCCATTTTGAGGTCTGTGGGTGCAGAGGGAAAAATTGGATCGGTGTCTGGTAAAGTTCCCGGGTAGCTCAGTTGGTAGAGCGTTGGTACGTTTAACCAAAGGTCCCGGGTTCGAAACCCGGCGCAGGAACACTTTTTCCTTCGAAATTATTTATCCAAATGATGATTCTGAAAACATTGCTTTTACAGTTTATAATGCTTTTCATAGTCACTTTCTTAATGTTCAAATTTTTGTAGTACAGTTTATTAGTAATAAAGAAATGTCTGTTCACAGTATTCTCACATTCACGAAGCTTGAGTTGTGAGGGTGCTAGGAACAATAGACTGTGCCGGTACTATTTCGCATTGTCTGTAATGTTGCGATAGTAGCGATCCTAGTGGTTAGTAACTGTCTATGGATGCATATTTACCACGTATTGAGCTTCGTGACAGTATATAGTAGACTGTGGTATTCTCTTCTTCACTCAAAATCGTCCAAACGTGTGGAATAACGGTTAGCGCGTCTAGCCGCGAAGCCAGGTGGCCCGTGTTCGATTCCCGGTCGGGGCAAGTTACCTGATTGAGGTTTTTTCCGGGGTTTTCCCTCAACCCAGTATGAGCAAATGCTGGGTAACTTTTGGTGTTGGACCCCGGACTCATTTCACCGGCATTATCACCTTCATCTCATTCAGACGCTAAATAACTTGAGATGTTGGTAAAGCGTCGTAAAATAACCTACTAAGATAAAAAAATTATTCAAAATCTACTTCTAGGTCGAAAAAAATTCCTATTATAATTTCTAGCTGTAATAAAAATTTACTATAGGAATTACATTACGAAGGTTTGTTTAAACAAAAGAATTGCATAACTAGAAACAAAGGAATTACAAAAATCTCATTCGACGCTAGCGCCAGAAGTGATTGAATTTCTGGCTAGATGAGTCACATAAAACCGTGGATATTTGAGGTCTGACTCTTGATTGAATGGAATTTAGTTTACATGGAGTGCATTACTTTTCGAATCGCTAATTAATTCGGAAATAAACCCTTTTGAAAGCAAATTTAGGAACGTAATGCACATACTATTTTCTCTTTGACATTGAAAGCAATGCTTTTACCGCAGTCATTTGTTCTGTGTGTAAACAAACGATTGATGCATTGGCCATCATTATTAATGCAGCCTGTCAAAACAGTTGAATCACTAAATTTTGCTACGCCCAAGATGTGATATGTGTAATCCTTTGATTTCTACTAATAGAGATTTTCAAAACAATTTTCTCTTTGTAATGACAAGAGATAAAGCATTATAAATAGGGCGCATAGTAATATATATATATATATATATATATATATATATATATATATATATAGACAGACAGACAGATAGATTATTTTGATACTGGAAGCCATCCACATAGGCTCCATTTATGCTCTTAAAATGGGGAAATATGCTTTCAGAAAGTTGAAATATGCTTAATGGGAAACGTTGGGTGCGTTTTAAATTATTTAGGTTGATTTTATGGCTCTTAGCTTGGTCCGGAATTTGCGTGGTGTGATCAAAATATCTCTTTATTGAAATAAATAAATAAATAAATAAATAAATAAATAAATAAATAAATAAATAAATAACTAGGTAAGTAAGTAAATAAATAAGTAATTAAGTGGAATGGTTAAATAAATAAATATATATGTATGGAATGAATAAATAAATAAATGGAATGAATAAATAAATAATTAAATGGAATGGATAAAGAAATAAATAAATGGAATGGATAAAGAAATAAATAAATGGAATGGA
This sequence comes from Periplaneta americana, assembly GCF_040183065.1. Taxonomy (NCBI): domain Eukaryota; kingdom Metazoa; phylum Arthropoda; class Insecta; order Blattodea; family Blattidae; genus Periplaneta; species Periplaneta americana. Next base: position 11,864,259 of record NC_091118.1, on the reverse strand, counting down.
TAAAGAAATAAATAAATAGAATTAATAAGTAAATAAACAAATAAATAAATAAATGGAATGAATGAATAAATAAATAAATGGATTAAATAAATAAATGGAATGAATAAATAAATGAACGGAATTAATGGATAAATAAATAAATGGAATGAATGAATAAATAAATAAATGGAATGGATAAAGAAATAAATAAATGGAATAAATAAATAAATGGAATGAATAAATAAATAAATGGAATGAATAAATAAATAAATGGAATGAATAAATAAATAAATAAATGGAATGGATAAAGAAATAAATAAATGGAATGGATAAAGAAATAAATAAATGGAATGAATAAATAAATAAATGGAATAAATAAATGGAATGAATAAATAAATGAACGGAATGAATGAATGAATAAATAAATGGAATGAATAAATAAATGGAATGAATAAATAAATGGAATGAATAAATAAATAAATAAATAAATGGAATGAATAAATAAATAAATGGAATAAATAAATAAATGGAATGAATAAATAAATGAACGGAATGAATGAATAAATAAATAAATGGAATGAATAAATAAATGAACGGAATGAATGAATAAATAAATAAATGGAATGAATCAATAAATGGAATGAATAAATAAATAAGTAAATAAATGGAGTGGAAAAATAAATGGAATGAGTATATAAATAAATAAATGGAATAAATAAATAAATGGACTCAATAAATAAATAAATAAAATTAAAAAGAACTTGTTATTTTAATTTTTATTTTTGTTCGTCATCTTAAACGGATGTGACGTTACAGCACAAAATTTCTAGGCCTATATTATATTGTGCGGGCATTCATAGTCATCTAGTTGGCCGTGATTCAGATTATGCTTGCTATCTGATTGCACTGTTAGCTGATGTTTTTTCTCATGTCAGGCTTCAACACGAAATTCGTTTTTCATTATAGTGCTGAATATTTCGTAGAAGCGAAATTCGTTAAATTGAAATATTTTAATGTTAAATTGTATGAAAAGAAGACGGGGGACAGAAAAAATGCCACAATACTGAATTTGTTATATTTTAGTTCGCTATAACTGTATTTTGAACCTGTAAGGAACCTAGAAGAGCTATAAAGTTGGCTCATTACTGGTAAAATATTTGTTGTCAGTTATTTCACGAATTACCAAAGCAAACATCCCTGATACAAGCCATAACAAACTTACATTCATTTGTTATAACGCGTTTATAAGCAAATGCTTGGAATTGGTGTACAGTTGAGATATTTATGCGCCCGTAGATTGAATTGCTGCCTTCATGCTGTGACGTTGCACACATTTACTGTGAATTATGACAAAAGACATGCGCGGAGCGCTACAACTCCATGTTTCGTCAATTGTTTATTGTTACATGGATCTCTGTGCCGCCATGAATATTATATTTCTGCTGTGAATCTGTTACCATGGTAACTTTGAACGTGCTCCAACATAAATATACATAGATATTATTTCCTGGGATGTTTCAAAGAAGTTTCTAACAAGAAAAGAATAGGCTTCTGTGACCACACATTTTTATGAGGTTGTTAGGATTGAAGTTAATCGTGTAATGCGAAACAGGCTAAAATTATAGCCTACAGGATCTTCGACAATGAATGGGGTTTCAAGAGGTTACTGTGAAGTATGTATTATTATATGTTATGGATAGAAAGAGTTTTTGTGCTCGACCATGCCGAAATGTAGTAATTAGGGTATATACCTGGTAGCAGCCCTTTAATGGACCTCATTAAAGTACACCTATTCATTAAAGTTCAGTTGTTCCCCCAATCAGAAAACACCATTGTAGCAATATGAAAGCGCAAGTATCGATTATTCTCGGATATGCAATCGAAAGACAACTAGCGAAACGTCACGGAGGCTGGAAATCCAATACTGTCGCAGAAGGTTATGTTCTGTTACTATAATAATTAGCGTTAATTGTAAGTAATATTCAAATAAATTCAATTTGTGATCTCGTTTGTCAATGTCTAAATCAATTTCAAGGTTATATCAAGATTAATGTTTATTTTACTCTCTAGATTATATCAAGGTCAGTGTCGACATTTGTTTCTAGGAAAAAATCAATACTTTAGCGTCTGCGCACATCTCACAATTTACGAGATATTGCACAAGGTCAGTTCCTCTCCCCAGTCAGATAAGAATAACATGAATACTTATGAATAATTTCAAGTTAGAAATATGGTTCGAGCATAAAAAGTCGTGTGACACTTGCTTATAATGGTAATTGGGAAGCTCGTATGAAAATTATGAAACTCGCTTGCGCTCGTTTCATAAACAAACATACTCGCGTCTTAATTACTACCTTTATAGGCTCGTTGCATAATGTACTGTTATTTAATTCAGCAACTCAAAAAGATCGCGTTAATGTGATTTTATTTTGTTATTGATTTTGTTATCATAGTAGAGTCATTGTTGTTCAGTTTATCATTTCTCCTTTTAATTCAGTAACTCAAAAACATCGCGTTCGTGTGTTTTTATTTTCTGTCGTTGTTGTCGTAATAAAGTCGTTGTTAAATTTTTCATTTTTATACCTAATACAGTAACTCAAAAATATGGTGTTCACCTGTTTTATTTTCTGTTAATGGTATTATCGTCATGACTGAAAAGTTTTAATTAAGGATGATGAAATAAACATGAATCGTTTTAAAATGTACAATAAATTATTGAAAGTAAAATGTCGGCAAACAAAGAAACAAATGCTAGGGAGATGATAAAACACAAATGCTAGGGAGGTAATAAAAACAAATGCTAGGGAGGTGACAAAAAGTGTAGGATAAGCAATCGCGATTGGTTGAAACACGTCGTTTCGTACCGTTTTATTTGTCAAAAGTAGTATGACGTAGTAAAAGTGTAATAGTCATCAATCATTATTATTATTATTATTATTATTATTATTATTATTATTATTATTATTATTATTATTATTACCATTACCATTACCATTACCATTATTATTGTTCTTATTTTTCAGCTGAGGTGGGATCCCGCCATGGAATCGTCGCATCGCTCTACCGGCTGGTCCTTGTTTCAGTGCCCGGACCAGCCAAAATCTCCACACCCCCTCTAGTCCAGAAGCTACCGGTGAGTGCACAGCTAAATGTCGCATTTATCAATGAACGTATTTCGCGGAATCTCCTCTGAACTATCTATGCCTGCTAGTTAAAATAACCTTTCATTCAGTGACATAACCCTTAAATTGACAAAGTATCCTATAGGATACAAAAGGTTAACAGGCTATAATATGCTATAATTTTAATAGAACAATAGAACAAAAAATTGGCAGGAAAATTAAAAGTTCACAATACTATAATATTGTACAACATATAAAATATGGACATTGCGATAGTTGTTTTCTTTACGGTCCGACACACAAGTGTGAGAAATGGAGTAATATCACAGTCTAGTATATACAGTCACGAAGCTTGAGTTTATGAGGATACTAGGAACAATAGACAGTGCCGGTACTATTTTCCATTGTCTATAATGAGGCGATAGTAGTGATCATAGTGGTTAGCAGCTATGTATGGATGCATATTTACTACGTATTGAGCTTCATGACTGTATATATTAGCCTGTGGTAATATTCTGCCTGGGCCTTTTTCACAAATAATAAAGACAGGTGACTTCCAACTACATAAGTCACTCGAAAGTAGTGGTATTTAGTATGCAGTTCCCCTAGCGATGACTAGTGTAAGCCGGTAGTATGAGATGGAGTGGTGCCTGATATGTGTTATCTGTAAGTTATCACGTAATAATCTCACATATACTCAATATACAGTGTCTCCCAAAAGTCATGGTGTGGTTTCAGAGGATTATAATTTTTGAATGAATAGAGGTAGGAATGTAATATCGGTGCCAGATGAAAATAAAACTCTCAAAGTTTTTTCTGTAAGTTTTAGGCCCTGAAGGAAACTGAAGAATAACAATCGAACAAATTCAATTATTTTTATTATTACAATTCATTATACAAGATGTATGTCGAAAGAAAAGTAGAATGTGTTTTGTGGTTAACAAAATTTGAATCTGTGACTCATGTACGACATCAGTTTCGTACTGAACTATTTTCACAAAGTATACTTTCTAAACAAGAACTCAAAACCAAAAATTCTGATAGGAATTTCCCGTGGGGCCGTTTACAGAAAGAAAACACAATTTGATGGAAAATATATTGGAACAGATACAGCAATAGTTGAGCTATTTTTCAACATATTTCCCACCGAAATTGAGACATTTATCATACCGTGGGATCAAATTTGTATCCCTGTGGCGTAGAAGTCAGCCGCCTGGGATCGAACCAGTGTGTGACAGCCGTCTGCACCTCTCTGTTGATCCCACGGTATGACGAAAGTCTCTAATTCCGGTGGAGAATATGTTGAAAAATAGTTCAACAATTGCTATATCTGTTCCAATATATATTTGCATGAAATTGTGTTTTCTTTCTGTAAACGGCCACAGGGACCTTACTTTCTGGACGACACTCGTAATTGCGTTCGAGTGGCCAGAATTTGTATAAGCACTTGTTCTGACATTATTAATACTGTGGAAGAAAAAAAAACTTTATCTGCCCCTACGATAATGTCTTAAAATGATGTTAAAATAATAAAGAATCACCAGTAAAATTTTCATACAGATATATCTGTATTGCTTCCCGAGATTAATTTAACATTGATAATATAGGACCTCTGATCTCATCTGAAATGAAGAATTGCATTTATAACTTTCCATGTTGTGTCTAAAAAACTTTAAATAGGCCTACGTAATTAGATATTGTTTAAGGAAAAGTTAACATACCGTAGAAGAGGGTAAAGTCAATCAGTGGGTGTGAAATCGATCATTTGCGATTTTTATTGAAAATTATATATTTTCTCAGTTACTTGTTAAAATTTTGTTATGCTGACTTCATTGCCTGACATTGAAAATGTAAGCGAGAGGGACAACAAAAAGCCTGCGAATGCCAACAATGGGAACACTGTGTAATTACCGTTGAAGTGGAAATTGTTATTTTCAACTTTTTCTCTTAAATGAAAACAAAGTCTTACAAACTCTAAATTATAGTCAGCGGTGAAAGGAGACAGGAAGTATACGTAAGTACTTTTCGTTGAGATTGTATCCTGAAATAATAGTTTTGCAGTTCGTAAATGTTAGTATTGAAACTTATTATTTTAAGAAAACTTGTACCTTTGTAGGGTTAAATCGATCTTGCCAACGACGTACTCGAAACAAATGGGTGCAGCAGGAAGAATAAATTCTTCACCGAAATACCTCCAATCTCCAAGTGTCATAGTATAGCTTATATTGATGGGATAGTGGGGAAAGAGGAAGACGAAATTATGGTGAATTTCTTGCGTAAGAGAAGCACTGCCAAAGGAACATATTTTGTACACCCCTCTGTACCTGACTATTGGAACAACGTAGTTTCTAAAGTGACATGAGGAGGGGAAGATTTCAAATAACATCTGATATAAACCTAAGCAATGTTGAATTGCATTTTAGATTATAATTGAAGTGTGGTATTTCAATGTAAATTTTGAATTCTTAAATCTTTGTTTGTTGGTATGTGAAGTATTAAAATGTGTTTTTATGTTTTATAAGTTGGCAATCATAGTCACGATTGTACAGTGGAGACCTATAGGTCTAATTGTATTGAATAGTATGACCACAGTAACAAAAGATACACTATAATTATAATGCTGTAGGCATATATTGAAATTTATTGTTGTTTTTACACCCCTTATAACAAATAAAATATACGAGTATGTAATAGACTTAATTTGTTTTTTTAAAACATAAACAGTGATCGACTTTACTCCGCAATATTTTAAAATCGATCTTAAACTAAAAATTCAATGGTGATCGACTTTACCCTATTTAAGCAGGTAACTTCGATCACAAGTAAAAAAAAAAACAGTTTTTTTATAGATTGTAATTCAATTCTTGTAACGTGCCTTCATAAGTGAAGGATATGACGACAAAATGCTATTTTCTGAGGAAATTCGCTCCATTGCATAACCTCAATATCATTAAAAATTGCAACATTTTGATCGACTTTACCCTCTTCTACGGTACTGATCGGTTGTGAGTGTGGTAGGGAATATTGCTGTGGTATTTTGTCGTATCTAAGTTACACAAAAGCGAGAGTGAAACTTGAACAATGTAATCGACGTTGCAACATTTTTCGTGCAATCGACAGTGTATTGTGGTCGAGTGTGTTTTGTTCTCACAGACGTAATATGTAAACAAAGTAAAATTGCTGGCATGTATTCCATCGTAGGAGGTCGATACCTAGGACGAATCACACACCAAGTTTGATCAATACCTCGCATCAAGTTGCTGTAAGCCACACCATTGTGTGTTCAAAGCAAGCAACGCTGTAGGAATGCGGTGGGGACTTGTGGGGGGGGGGGACTGAAACTGTATGATGCCCTGCTTGCTCCGTCGTCGTCGTCGTCGTCATCATCATCATCATCATCATCATCATCATCATCATCATCATCATCATCATCAAGTTTTAAAGATTTTCTTTATTCGGCAATGCTATTTACAGGACGCTATGGTTATTTTTAGGTATTGTGAACTTTCAGCAGTCGTCTATTATTAATACAAAGAGTCTCTCGAAGAATATGTGAAGTCGAGGGTGAAGGTGTCGTTAGTGAGCTTGCAGCACAACGATGGTTCCAGCGTTTCAATAATGTCGAAGGAGAAAAAGATTTATGTCCCTCCCTATATATTTTCTTCATCTCGTACATTTTCTTATTTTCCGCCATATTTTCTTCATCCCTCATATTTTCTTATTCTCTGCCATATTTTCTTCATCCCCTGTATTCTTATATTCTCTGCCATATTTTCTTCATACCTCATTTTCTTGTTCTCCGCCATATTTTTTTCAGGCCTCACATTTTCTTATTCTCCGCCATATTTTCTTCATTCCTCATATTTTCTTATTCTGTCATATTTTCTTCATGGCTCATATTTTCTTATTCTCTGTCTTATTTTCTTCATCCCTCATATTTTCTTATTCTGTCATATTTTCTTCACACCTCATATTTTCTTAATCTGTCATAGTTTATTCATCCCTCTTATTTTCTTATTCTGTCATATTTTCTTCACACCTCATATTTTCTTAATATGTCATATTTTCTTCATCCCTCTTATTTTCTTATTCTGTCATATTTTCTTCATGCCTCATATTTTCTTATTCTCTGTGTTATTTCCTTCATCCCTCATATTTTCTTATTCTGTCATATTTTCGTCACACCTCATATTTTCTTAATCTGTCATATTTTCTTCGTCCCTCTTATTTTCTTATTCTGTCATATTTTCTTCATGCCTCATATTTTCTTATTCTCTGTCTTATTTTCTTCATCTCCATATACTCTTATTATCTTTCATTTTTTCATCCCTCATATTTTCTTATTCTGCCATATTTTCTTCATGCCTCATATTTTTTTTTTATTCTCTGTCACATTTTCTTCATGCTTCATGTTTTTTATTCTCTGCCATATTTTCTTCATGCCTCATATTTTCCTATCCACCGCCATATTTTTTCATAAAAAATATTTTCTTATTCTCTGTCATATTTTCTTAATCCCTCATATTTTCTTATTCTCTGCAACATTTTCTTCACCCCTCATATTTTCTTATTCTGCCATATTTTCTTCATGCCTTATTTTTTATTCTCTGCCATATTTTCTTCATACCTCATATTTTTTATTCTCCGCCATATTTTCTTCATGCCTCACATTTTCCTATCCACCGCCATATTTTTTGCATACATACTAATTTCTTATTCTCTGCCATATTTTCTTCATCCTTCATGTTTTCTTATTATCTGTCATATTTTTTTAATACATAATAATTTCTTATTCTCTGCCATATTTTCTTCATCCCTATTATTTTCTTATTCTCTGCCATATTTTCTTCATCCCTCATATTTTCTTATTCTCTGCCATATTTTCTTCATCCCTCATGTTTTCTTATCTGCCATATTTTCTTCATCCCTCATATTTTCTTATTCTCTGCCATATTTTCTTCATCCCTCATGTTTTCTTATTATCTGCCATATTTTTTTCATACATAATATTTTCTTATTCTCTGCCATATTTTCTTCATCCCTCATATTTTCTTATTCTCTGCCATATTTTCTTTATCCCTCATGTTTTCTTATTATCTGCCATATTTTCTTCATCCCTCATGTTTTCTTATTCTCTGCCATATTTTTTTCATACATAATATTTTCTTATTCTCTGCCATATTTTCTTCATCCCTCATGTTTTCTTATTCTCTGCCATATTTTCTTTATCCCTCATGTTTTCTTATTATCTGCCATATTTTCTTCATCCCTCATATTTTCTTATTCTGCCATATTTTCTTCATCCCCTATATTCTCTTATTCTCCACTATATTTCCTTTACCCCGTATTTTCCTTTGACCATGTTTCCATATTTCCTTCTCCGTCCCTCATTCCCGTCGTCTGTACATCTCTTCTCGGTGCCGTCGCCCTGACTCCGTCCCTTTAAGTCCTCGTCCTTGCTCCTTATCTCGCAGTTTGTGTACTCTGCTAATGGCTCCTGTGTTCCCTCAAGCATCATCTGTATGTATATTCCTTCCAGTTGTTTTAATTAGCAACTCTTCTTCAACTTTCCACTCTATATCGAATTATTTGCCCGACTTCCTCGCACATCATTATAACCGAAAAAAGAAAGACCGAGCGCGATCGATACGGAGGCAAGGGCTCATTATCAAGTGGAATCTTATACAGGGCGCGACAAAATAAGCTAAACAGTGTTCGGTTGTATATACAATCCTGTTTAATCCGCTTCGAATTAAAACAATAATATGTATAAAAGCATTATAAATGTTAAATGTTAAATGTTATGTTTTATTTAACGACGCTCGCAACTGCAGAGGTTATATCAGCGTCGCCGGATGTGCCGGAATTTTGTCCCGCAGGAGTTCTTTTACATGCCAGTAAATCTACTGACATGAGCCTGTGGCATTTAAGCACACTTAAATGCCATCGACCTGACCCGGGATCAAACCCGCAACCTTCGGCATAGAAGGCCAGCGCTATACCAACTCGCCAACCAGGCGGCGAAATCCAGAGTGAGACAAGTGACCAAAAGGTTTCGAGCTCACATATTCAACTTTTCTCCGCTCTAAACCCTCCTGCAAGGACGCACTTTACGTACCTTTTAATATTTCTGCTCCATATTCCACTATTAATTAATTAATTAATTAATTCATTCATTCATTCATTCATTCAATATTGAACCACAGTAAATCATTATACAGATGTGAGCAGTATGGGATGGAGGTAAATGCAAACAAGACGAAAACCATGGTTATCGGAAGAAAAATGAAGAAGGTAAACGTGCGAATTCTAAATGAAGCATTAGAGCAAGTGGACAGCTTCAGATACTTGGGGTGTACTATAATACCAATAACATGAGCTGCTGCCAGGAAGTCAAAAGGAAGATAGCAATGGCCAAGGAAGCTTTTAATAGAAAAAGGAGCATCTTCTGCGGATCTCTGGTAAAATAACTGAGGAAGAGACTGGTGAAGTGCTTTGTGTGGAGTGTAGCATTGTATGGGGCAGAAACATGGACATTACGTGGAAGTGAAGAGAAGCGAATAGAAGCATTTGAAATGTGGATATGGAGAAGAATGGAATGTGTGAAATGGACAGACAGAATAAGAAATGAAGCTGTGTTGGAAAGAGTGGATGAAGAAAGAATGATGCTGAAACTGATCAGGAAGAGAAAAAGGAATTTGTTGGGTCACTGGTTGAGAAGAAACTGCCTACTGAAGGATGCACTGGAAGGAATGGTAAACGGGAGAAAAGTTCATGGCAGAAGAAGATATCAGATGATAGACGACATTAAGATATATGGATCATATGCGGAGACTAAGAGGAAGGCAGAAAATAGGTAAGACGGAGAATGCTAGTTTTGAAGTGGAAGACGTAAATAAAATCTTCACTAGGTGCTTCTGAAGGGAATTGATTTATGTATGTATTTTCAATAGTTGGTCAAAAATATACAGAGCATTAACTGTAATACCATTAACAACATGATAATACGTTGATTTTATTGGTAAGAAACGATATGAATGAAAATAGAAGTTCAGATCGACCTCAGGACCTCAGGAAAGAAAACATTCCGCCTATCAGAAGTTTAAACTAATTAACGCTGTATTTCGAACCCCTGTCCACTTAATACACACGCGTAATTTCCTCTGTGAAATAATATACACCAAGAAATCAATACTGTTTTTCCAATCCCTTTTTACAAGAAGAATTTTTTATCCATCACTTTCTTGTTATCTAGGTCGGTCGCCGAAGAGGGGATTTTGTCATTTCCGAGTGTCCTTCAATAAAGAAGGCAATATTCGGACCTCAATATAGTCCAAGGCTGAACTCAGATTATGAAACCCATTCCGTTCAATTTTTATTTTTATGTCTTTTCTACGAAACTTTTAGCAACCTTCACGCTTGATTTGTAGAATGTATTCTCCACGGTAAATAGGTTTTTAGTATAAATAATGACCTTCTGATAAATAAGGTTGCTTTTTATGCTTTTAACAACTCAAGTATTAACTTACAAACTCATTTCTAAGTGACAGATATCAATGTGTTTACCGACAGTAATGACTCTACACTTAAATTAACCTACTCAAATGTGGTGTCCCCCAGAGCTCTGTTTTGAGACCACTTCTTTTTTTATAATAAATTTATACTTCGTTTGCTGGTTATCTTGCTATTATTGTTACCAATATACAGGGCTTTCATTTCAAAACTTCCCAGTCTAAATAACTAATTATTTAAACTGAATTCAGTGTAAACAAAAAACACGTCAATTTATATATTGTGAGGGGGAAGTCTGAAACCAGGTTTAGTTGCATTTTAGATTTCACCCTCCACTCCAGCCACCCCCACTTTGAAATTTCAAATAGCACCCCTATATTTTTATACTTAAATAAGAAAGAACATTCAATTGTTTGTACTCCATTTGATTTCGCATTTTTTGTTTTCTGTCTTCGCCTAGCAACCTGGATTGTTATTATTGTTGATTAGAGCTGAAGAGAATAAAGTTGAAAAAGTTTGAGTAAAACAAGCTGTGTTTTCATCCTAGAATTAACTGATAATAACAAAAATACAGGTTGCCAGGCGACGATAGAAAACAAAAGATGGGAAAGCAAATGAATGAGGTGTATAAACAATTGAATGCTCTTTCATATTTAAATATAAAAATAGAGGGGTGGCATTTGAAATTTAAAAGTGGTGGTGGCTCGAGGGTGGGGGGTGAAATCTAAAATGCAATTAAGCCTGGTTTCAGACTTCCCCCTAAATATCTAAATTGACGTGTTTTTGTTTAAATTGAATTCAATTTAAATAATTAGTTATTTAGACTAGGAAGTTTTGAAATGAAAGCCCTGTATGTGGATCATTCTACTCAATTGGTATATGATTTATTAAAATATTGGAATATTTATTATTTTAAAATAATGTTTAATACATTTGTTCATTTCTGTTGTTAAGTAAATGTTTACTTCAAACGCGATTTACTAAAAAAAAAGTTTTTTTTTCGAAATACATGTCCCATTTTCTAAAAAAAATATTACGTAGATCTGAATGAAATTTTTATCACATAATTCAAACGTGGCTTTGTGGACCTACGTTTGTTAAATTTCCTTAAATAGTTTATCTTTGAACAAATAAAATGTCTGAAATTTTTGTTTATAAAAATCGTATTTTTTTGCAATCAGCATTTAAAAATTATTATTCAACAGGAATTAATAAACGTTCTGTAAAAAAACACATTTTTAAACCAATAGTTTCTGAGATAGTGGGGTATTTATATCGATTTTTACCATTGACATGATAGGGATTTAAATCCCCCTCAATAATAAGACAACATAATGTTTAGCTTTAATCGATCTAACGTTGATGAAGGATCTTCAGTTAGATGATTGGATATATACAGGTTGAGTCAGGAAAAATAGTAGAGATTTTAGGGGGTGATACTGTGGACTGTTCTTGATAAAAAAAGAGTTTATATAAACTTGTGAACATCAATGTATCTGGAGATATAGTTGTTTAATTTCTACGCATCCATCTTTGTGAATTTGTGATAGAGAAAGATAAGGTCTGTTTGGAATAAATCTCCATTTTATATTTCTTTTCCAAAGTTTATTTGAACATTGTTGTATTTCGTATTCATCATTCCCTGCTAAATTTTACTAGTATGCCTATCACTTAGAATTTGTGTTACAAACAGTTTTCTAGTGTTAAATTGAAACTTAATTGTTACTTTACCTCGCTTGACTAGTTTCGGCGTAACTGTAAGCCATCTTCGGAACTAGTGAAGTCCTTACTCGTTTCTGATTTCCTCTGAAGTTCCTTCGATGCGGGATGCGTTTGTGTTCGATAGTGTGAAGTCAAATAGGATATGCGTTCTGAAATTTAATTGTGTATTAAGGATATTTTGTGGGTGTCTTTTTGTGTGTATGTATGTTTTGTAATGTTCTAATGTACTTAATTTCTGTTTTTTTTTTTTCGGTTGAATATATTGGATTTGCATGTCTGTTTCTATGTTGTTGTAATTGTGGTTGGTGTTTGTTATGTGTTTTGGTTATGACTGTAATGTGTTCTTTGTATCGTGTTTGAAATGGTATAAGTAGGGCTAAATATTAAATTTGAACAGAATCTAATTAAAATTTCTGAAAGTTACAATTTATAAAACAGTTATATTACCGGTTGTTCTGTATGGTTGTGAAACTTGGACTCTCACTTTGAGAGAGGAACAGAGATTAAGGGCGTTTGAGAATAAGGTGCTTAGGAAAATATTTGGGGCTAAGAGGGATGAAGTTACGGAAGAATGGAGAAAGTTACACAACGCAGAACTGCACGCATTGTATTCTTCACCTGACATAATTAGGAACATTAAATCCAGACGTTTGAGATGGGCAGGGCATGTAGCACGTATGGGCGAATCCAGAAATGCATATAGAGTGTTAGTTGGGAGGCCGGAGAGAAAAAGACCTTTAGGGAGGCGAGACGTAGATGGGAAGATAATATTAAAACGGATTTGAGGGAGGTGGGATATGATGATAAAGACTGGATTAATCTTGCACAGGATAGGGACCAATGGCGGGCTTATGTGAGGGCGGCAATGAACCTCCGGGTTCCTTAAAAGCCAGTAAGTACTAGTAGGCCTAGTAGGCCTAGTAATCTAACTAAAATTTACGAGAAAGCGGTGTTTTCGGACAGACAGACAGATATAGCTACTGTATCTCTTTTTCTATACCAAAATCCTGTAAGAAAAGTGTGTATGTCCAATTTCCGAAATAACTTTCTTTTCGGCACCTTTATGGCTTACACTTTCCATAATAAAATCCATTAAAATAATTTAATACCGCTGAAATTCGAGATTGTACTGAATATCTACACTTTAAAATTTACTTTCTGGTAATGAGAAGTGTAGAGAAAGTAAGTGTTGGACTTATATTATTGCATGAATTCTAGTTGAAAGCAGATATCTTACATGAGAACTGGTATAAATTACAAGCAGAGGGAAAACAAAATCGAAAAGCGCGGTGAGCCGTTGCTAGGCGCTGTGCGATGTTCTCCTTTAAGTCCGGACCGGGTGACAAGCCACCGAGCTATCAGATCTCCCAAGCCGGCAATTAGCAAATTTGCTTCACTTGTAGCAATGATTTCTGGACGACCGCTTGCTATCCTCCATCTACAAGCCCGCGCATGCGTATTTCGTGTTTCCTGTGTCTTCCTACCAAACTTCAGGTTTTTTTAGACACGTTGGCGGCCAAGCGAAAATCATGTTACGACGCTGCGATATAATAGTCAGTCATCTAAAACAAAATTAGCTTTTTCCTCTTTAAAATTGTTTATAACATATTAAATTATGACTATAGAGCTACTAAAATTATGTCCATTTCAGTTTCATTTTTAATGTTTATTCTTCTTCAGTTTACAGATTTTGGGCGGAAAATTGAATGTATTTTTATTTTCCCAATTTATTCCTTGATTTTTTTTCTTTAAATGGTAAGTATATCACATAGGATTAACGAAAAATATCCCTTTTAACTTTATGTTTTTTTAGGATGGGCATAGGGTAGAGTCGGGTAGTATCGGACAGCGGGTAATATCGGGCAGTGAGTTTCTTTCATCTACCACACGATGATAGTACCTGATTGACATGGTTACGTTTCTGTGATGTTGCATAGAAAAACGTAACCATGTCATTCAGGTACTACCATATGGTGGTAGATGAAAGAAACGCACTGTCCGATTTTACCCGATGTCCGATACTACCCGACTCTCCCCTAATTGTCTTATTTTAACGTTTATTTTCCGTAAGTTTAGTTTTTCAATAGAAAACGAACCTTTTCTCATTTCTATTTAAATTAAATAGCTGAAAATGTTAGGTATTGCTTATTTGGATGTTTTCCATGTACTGAAATAATTGTTTTGAAATTTGTTAAATTTTGGATATGTTACAGGGGGTAATGTACTGAAAATTATTGAAAAAATATACGAAGAGGGGAAAAAATTGTATCTCAGTAAGGAAATAAATAAAAAAAAACACTACTGTGTCGGCATAAATTCAAGTTGTGTTCCTGAGCTGTAAAAGAATCAGTTGTCTAGCTTCAATAGTTTTTTAGAAAAAGTTCCTTATGTGAGACATAATTTAACATTACGAAGATAGGCGATTCCGTGTCCTGTTAAGGGAGGATTATAGTGAAACATAAATTTCCCATATATTTTGGGCTAGGGACTTTATTTTTTGTACATACAGCCCCCTTAATTTGTTAATATATACTCTAAAGTTTCATATTTCTAACAGAAATAGTTTTTGAGATGTTCACTTTTTTAAAAACTTACTCCTCATGTAAAAATGTAATCATATACTTGAAAAAAAAAAAATATATATATATATATATATATACTACCTGTCTTATGTATAAAAAGTGCCATCATTCAAAATTTTCGAAATAGGACTTCATGTAATAAAACTTTGAAATTCTACAAATTTTCGTGATGGTTACACAAATAGTAAATAATTATTTTTTGAAAATTGGAGAATATTAAATATCTATAATGACCAAATAATTCAGAATAGTATATAAAAGTCACGTGACATATTTTAATGGGCTGTTAAATAGGAAATGAAACCGTATTATGAAACTAGACGGTTCAAATATAATTACGAACAAGAAAATAAACTCAAATTTCTTATTTTTTTTCGCCACTATATTGCTAAAGTCCCACCTTCAATCTTATATTGCAAACACACATAAAAATATGTTCACTTGTTCGCTGGTTTTAAAATTTTCCTGTGTATTTTGTTATTTTATTTTATGTACACACTGTATTTCAAACCATACTATGGAATAATATCACACAAATTCATAAAAGTGTGTGGGACGATTAAAGAAAAGATGATTAGGCCTACGAAAGAAGCATGTTTCTAAGTATGTGATAGGCCTGTGTTTGTTTTCAGAAATGGCATTGTAGCTAGGCGGACGCCGGTTCTTTATCAGGGGTAGGCGGACGGTAGCTTCCTCTGCCCCAGTACCGGCTTCCTGCCTTGCTCCTTGCTCTCTGAACTGCTATTCTTCCAGTACATGATAGCATTCTTCTTGAGGTCCCGCCTGATAAATTCAGTGTCGGACCGCGTAGAAAACACACATTTCAACAACTTGACTTGGGATTTTAAAATCCTGAATAAACTAGGTCAGAAATAGAAAATAAACAGTTGAGAGAAGCTTTAAATAAATAATTACAGTATTTTAATTGTTGTGTTATTATCCCTTAAGGAGGTACGCATACTTTCGCTAGTATAAATTTAGTAAAATTTAGAAATTAGTTTATACATATCTTGAAATAATTTCCTATTGGAATTTAGTTCAGTCATTACAAAATACCTCTAGATTAATATACAATTTTTAGATTACAACAAACTTTTATTGTAAATTGGAAATTAGCGATCCTATACCGCCAAAGCGCCTGTGTTAAATTTGTTTATTTTTTACCTATTCATTATCTCAAAACTATTGAAGATATCATACTAAATTTTTATAGAATAAAGACACAAGGTTTCCAAGCAAACTAACAAAGATCTGTGAAGAAATGGAAGTCGTAAGAAAAGATTTTTGCGTTTTCAAACTAAAGTTGATTTTATTCTGTCATCTGTACAAGTGCCCCATTTACCCATGAACTATAAATAACCTAAGGATGAAATTTTGAACACATATTTACAACAATACAGTAATAAATTTGACACACATTGATGTGTGTCTATTAATTTGGTCAGAAAATATATTTTATATATAAAGAATTAAATTAAATTAACATTATCTAAAAAAATTCTGCTTCACTTTGCTTAGAAACCTAGTAACTTTATCCTGTAAAAATTTCAGTGAGAATCTTTATCGAAACCAAAACAAAGAAGGTAAACGTGCGAATTCTAAATGAGGCAGTAGAGCAAGTGGACAGCTTCAAATACTTGGGGTGTACTATAAGCAGTAACATGAGCTGGTGCCAGGAAGTCAAAAGGAGGATAGCAATGGCCAAGGAAGCTTTTAATAGAAAAAGAAGCATCTTCTGCGGACCTCTGGAGAAAGATCTAAGAAAGAGACTAGTGAATTGCTTTGTATGGAGTGTAGCATTGTATGGGGTAGAAACATGGACATTACGACGAAGTGAAGAGAAGCGAATAGAAGCATCTGAAATGTGGATATGGAGAAGAATGGAGCGTGTGAAGTGGACAGACAGAATAAGAAATGAAGCTGTGTTGGAAAGACTGTGTGAAGAAAGAATGATGCTGAAACTGATCAGGAAGAGGAAAAGGAATTGGTTGGGTCACTGGCTGAGAAAAAACTGCCTACTGAAGGATGCACTGGAGGGAATGGTGAACGGGAGAAGAGTTCGGGTCAGAAGAAGATATCAGATGATAGACAACATTAAGATATATGGATCATATGCGGAGACAAAGACGAAGGCAGAAAATATGGAAGATTGGAGAATGCTGGGTTTGCATTGAAAGACCTGCATTTGGGCAGGAAAGTAGGAATGAAAAGAATGAATCTTCAGCAGTTACAGAGATAATGGGTTATCAAATAAGCAGATTTAACATTGGTGGTATAGGGTAGTTAATCTCCCTTTAAAGTTAACTATATTTTTTAAATTGGGGGTGTAATTTGTGCAGGGAAAATTGATTTATTTGGTATCTTGCACAATTTTAAATATCTTTAATGCTTTCTTCTTTGTTTTATTCAAAATTAGTCTGTTAACAATCCTACCCCAATTAAATAAATAAATAAATAAAAATAAATAAATAAATAAAGAAGTAAATAAATAAGTAAATTAAATAAGTAAATAAATAAGTAAATTAAATAAGTAAATAAATAAGTAAATTAAATAAGTAAATAAATAAGTAAATTAAATAAGTAAATAAATAAGTAAATTAAATAAGTAAATAAATAAGTAAATTAAATAAGCAAATAAGTAAATTAAATAAGTAAATAAGTAAATTAAATAAGTAAATAAATAAGTAAATTAAGTAAGTAAATAAATAAGTAAATTAAATAAGTAAATGAATAAGTAAATTAAATAAGTAAATTAAATAAGTAAATTAAATAAGTAAATAAATAAGTAAATTAAATATGCAAATAAGTAAATTAAATAAGTAAATTAAATAAGTAAATAAGTAAATTAAATAAGTAAATAAATAAATATATATTTATGTGTTTTTTTCATGAATTGTAAAATTTATAGTGTTACATAAAAAATTATTAATAAAAAAAATGCTTGAAATTATGAAACAGTGTTAAAGGCATAATTTGTTCTCCAGTATAAAATGCATTTGTGTGCAAAATTTCATATTTTTTTTTTAATGTGAAAATTATCAGGGAAACGGAGTTGGAGAAATTTAGTCCGTATTTAAGTGGCCTAGTCAATTGACAATCTAACTCAAAAAGTATCAGATATATTAACATTATGCTGTTGAGGAAAATTCATTTAACAAACAAAAAACACATTATGCTTCTAAAAATCTAGGTAGATGTTATTTATTATAAAGGGATAAATGTAAAAAAAACAACATTTTAAAAGTCTCATCTCTTTTATTTTATTCTATTGTTACTATAAACCAGACTGTAGTTTCGAGAACAGAGATAGTCGTTGCCTTGGCAACGCTGTCGGCAACATCTCAATCTTGCGGGAGGCAGAACATCGCGGAGATGAAGATACGTTGCACATCATTGCAATTCATTCGTGCGAGAAGTGCAGACATCTTCATCAGGGCGTAACAGCGCATTCTGGTGGTGGTCGCGGACATGCTTGGTACGTCGTCGCTGACAGACTAACATATGAATAGTTAGATATGCGTGATGAGACGAGCAAAGCCTCCTGCTGTCTAAAATATTGATGTTCATTTTTTTTTTCATTTTACTTCATACAAAATGGTTATAAAGCGTAGACACGTAGGCAGGAGGTGAAGAATAATTTAAGGAGAAAACAAATGAAAAGAGAAGACAGGAAGATGGGAATCAAGAGAAGAGAATGTACGAGAACTTGAGATGCTGAAGAAAACAAGAAAGAATAATGATTTTTGCTACAGGGTGGAACATAAGAAACTTTCGGATTTTTTAATTTAATTTTCTTACTTTATCGCAGTATATTGTTGGAGTATTCAATCCACTGCTTGGAGTTTAGTTGTCATGGAGCGTTGGTCTGTATATTAACATATTGCTTCAGTAGAAAAGTTTATTAGAACAAACTCGCCTACACAGGGGCAGTTTCGGAAAGATTTTAACACAAAACGTGTCTTTTAGAAACACTTTTTTATTCGTTCATTCATAGTTCTCTGACCAGGGCCAGGTCTTTCATTGCAAACCCAGCATGCTGCAATTTTCCTATTTTCTGCCCTGAATTTTTCTCCCGTTCACCATTCCTTCCAGTGCATCCTTCAGTAGGCAGTTTCTTCTCAGCCAGTGACCCAACCAATTCCTTTTCCTCTCCCTGATCAGTTTCAGCATTATTCTTTCTTCACCCACTCTTTCCAACACAGCTTCGTTTCTAATTATCTCTATCCATTTCACACGCTCCATTCTTCTCCATATCCACATTTCAAATGCTTCTAGTCGTTTCTCTTCACTTCGTCGTAATATCCATGCTTCTACCCCATACAGTGCTACACTCCACATAAAGCACTTCACTAGTCTCTTCCTTAGTTCTTTCTCCAGAAGATGCTTCTTTTTCTATTAAAAGCTTCCTTGGCCATTGCTATCCTCCTTTTGACTTCCTGGTAGCAGCTCATGTTACTGCTTATAGTACACCCCAAGTATTTGAAGCTGTCCACTTGCTCTACTGCCTCATTTAGAATTCGCATGTTTACCTTCCTTATTTTTCTTCCTATGACCATGGTCTTCATCTTGTTGGCATTTATCTTCATCCCATACTGCTCACAGCTGTCATTTAGCTCCAGTAGCATATCCCTTAGTATCGCTTCCTTTTCAGTTAACATATAATCAGCAAATCTCATGCATTATATTCTTCCTCCTACTATTACCCCTCCCATGCTCTGAAAACAGTTTTTTCACTAAGTCCTCCTATTAGATGTTGAACAGGGTAGGTGATAAAGGACATTCTTGTTGTGCTTATCTCCCTATTCCATCTTCCTTTGATATTTCTTCTCTTTTCCCCTACTTGGTTCGCTGTTTCATGTACATAATATTCTCTATTTCCAGTCCACACTAGGATTGTGGTGTAAAGAAAGTTCAATGCGAAATTCAAGGCCCCCTTCAGCTGTCATGCGCAGTAGATGAAGGTTGTCTCCACGTAATGTCTTGGCACGTGACAAAGTCTTCTAACCCTGGGTGATTTCTTACAAAATTCAGCTAGTCCACTACATTTTAAGGGTCATATATGACATCTAATAGTTTTCGATTATCCTTAAAAAATAATAAACTGTCGTGTTTTGTCGTCAAACTGAAATTAAAATAACTTTCGTATCACGAGTGATACGAATTTCATAGCGATTTTTTATATCTTCTCAAATGAATCAAACTATATTACTTACTTACTTACTTACTTACTGGCTTTTAAGGATCCGCAGGTTCATTGCCGCCCTCACATAAGCCCGCCATTGGTCCCTATCCTGAGCAAGATTAATAGAGTCTCTACCATCATATCCCACCTCCCTCAAATCCATTTAAAATTATCCTCCCATCTACGTCTCGGCCTCCCCAAAGATATTTTTTCCTCCGGCCTCCCTATTGTATTTCTGTATTCACCCATATGTGCTACATGCCCTGCCTATCTCAAACGTCTGGATTTAATGTTCCTGATTATGTCAGGTGAAGAATACAATGCGTGCAGTTCTGTGTTGTGTAACTTTCTACATTCTCCTGTAACTTCATCTCTCTTAGCCCCAAATGTTTTCCTAAGAACCTTATTCTCAAAGATCCTTAACCACTGTTTCTCTCTCAAAGTGAGAGTACAAGTTTCAGAAGCATATAGAACAACAGGTAATATAAGTGTTTTATAAATTCTAACTTTCAGGTGTTTTGACAGCAGACTGGATGATAAAAGCTTCTCAACCGAATAATAACAGGCATTTCCCATATTTATTCTGTGTTTAATTTTCTCCCGAGTGTCATTTATATTTGTTACTGTTGCTCCATGATATTTGAATTTTTCCACCTCTTCGAAGGATAAATCTCCAATTTTTATATTTCCATTTCGTACAATATTCTCGTCACGAGACATAATCATATACTTTGTCTTTTCGAGATTTACTTCCAAACCTATCTCTTTACTTGCTTCCAGTAAAATTTCCGTGTTTTCCCTAATAGTTTCTGGATTTTCTCCTAACATATTCACGTCATCCGCATAGACAAGCAGCTGATGTAACCCGTTCAATTCCAAACCCTCTCTCTTAACCTGGACTTTCCTAATGGCATACTCTAGAGCAAAGTTAAAAAGTAAAGATGATAGTGGATCTCCTTGATTTAGCCCGCAGTGAATTGGAAAAGCATCAGATAAAAACTGACCTATACGGACTCTGCTGTAAGTTTCACTGAGACACATTTTAATTAATCGAACTAGTTTCTTGGGAATACCAAATTCAATAAGAATATATTATAACTTCTGTCTTAACCGAATCATATGCCTTTTTTAAATCTATGAGTAACTGATGTACTGTACCCTTATACTCCCATTTTTTCTCCAATATCTGTGGAATACAAAAAATCTGATCAATAGTCGATCTATTACGCCGAAAACCGCACTGATGATCCCCAATGATTTCTTGTACATACGGAGTTAATCTTCTCAAAAGAATATTCGACAAAATACGACGTCAACAAACGTAACATTTCTCGAAAGTTACTACAGTTAGTCTTGTCCCCCTTCTTAAAAATAGGTACAATTATGGACTCCTTCCATTATTCTGGTACAATTTCCTTCTTCCAAATACCGAGTACAAGCTTGTAAATTTCTATTCCACCCTCTTACATTAATTCTGCTGGAATTTGATCGATACCTGGAGACTTGTAGTTTTTCAGATTTTCTGATGTTTTATACAAACAAATATCTAATAAAATGTAATTTCACTCTATATTGCACAAACAAATAAATTTCGCATTTTGTACTGAATTTTATCGCGCATAAAAACTACAATAATATATTTAACGTACTTTAAAACATAATAGTAATATACGTTACAATAGCGATATGTTGACGTTTTCTTGGTCGAGGAAAAGATTGAAAAAGCGAAACGTAGTTGAGCTTTTTTAATTTCCGAGAACATGAAAACAAACATACCGCTCGTGTATCGTACATTATTTTGTGCGAAGATCGTTTATTACATACCTGAAAGACGAATTTCTAATTAGTTGCAATGAAATCTCCATGTTGGTTTCTGTTTAATGACGCCAACTTCGGAACACCAAAATATCTTTCTTTAACATTGTTGCTGTAAAATGTTTTCTGTGTTTACTATACTCCAGCAGGCCGTGATATACGTCTGTCTTTTTTTTCCCCCAGTCTATAAATGCGAACTTAAAACAAACGGTGAGGTTATGTAATGATTTATTTTTCATTTTAATATTTTAACAATATTATTTATATAACATATTGCAGTAATAACACCGGCATCTGGAATCTTGTTGATTTTTTCACGGCTTCCTTAATGTTACTTGTATCAGGAATGCAATAACTTTTGTGGAGTAGTAGAGTTTACTTAATTTTTGCAAATATTTAAAAACAATAATTAACATTGCAATTTAGGTGAAATTGCAGTGGTACGTTTCCAATTTATAATTATTACTATGTTAAACGTCTCTAAAAATAATATGTTAAAAGCCTAAAGCAGTAAAATGAATGTCGCGCTTAAGCGGTAAGAAGAGGGAAATTGTTATGTGTGTTAGGTTGGGAATACTGAATGTGGTATTTCACACTTACCGCTTATTGGTTCTGTGCGGAAAACAAGCAAAAATATGCACGATCTCGCACAAAAATATTTACTCTGACAGCATTTGGGCACATTTCGCTTTTTTTTAATCTATATTGCAGAACTCTAGCATCTCTATATTACATTATGCAGCTACTTGCAAACTCGCTGTTGTTTGAGTCGTGTGTTTTCGCTGCGGTCCGCATCCAGGGCCCCCGCACTGCACTCCAAGCCATGTGGTTGCGAGATGTGCTGAAGTAGGCTTTGGAATGCAAATGAGACCATTCTGTATTTATAGCCCGCCTGGCCAGCTATGGGCCAACTCCACACGAACTCTGATACTTCCACTGCCCTCTAAACAATTTTCTGATTGCATAAAATTTTCTGCTTCTCCCTCAATTGTCCAACCAAAGGATATCATCTCTAGCTGCAGACCTAACATACGTTGAGTTCGTTTCCTTTTTAAGAAGTATAGATAGGCCTACCTTTTCCTTCCATAGGGACAGAGTTTATATCCCCTAACCTTCGTTGTCCTGTGTTGTTTTCTGTTGTAAGGCACGTGACCAGAGAATACGGGTTCTTTTAAAATATAAAATAATGTTCTCATGATTAAATGTATTCAAATGTAAACTAATTTAATGACTTATTAAGATTAATATAATAATAATAATAATAATAATAATAATAATAATAATAATAATAATATTAACAAAGCTGTCAAAAAATCTGAAAGTTAGAATTTATAAAACAGTTATATTACCGGTTGTTCTGTATGGTTGTGAAACTTGGACTCTCACTTTGAGACAGGAACATAGGTTAAGGGTGTTTGAGAATAAAGTGCTTAGGAAAATATTTGGGAAAACACGGAAATTTTACTTGAAGCAAGTAAAACGACAGGTTTGGAATTAAATCCCGAAAAGACAAAGTATATGATTATGTGTCGTGACCAGAATATTGTATGAAATGGAAGTATAAAAATTGAAGATTTATCCTTCGAAGAGGTGGAAAAATTCAAATATCTTGGAGCAACAGTAACAAATATAAATGATACTCGGGAGGAAATTAAACACAGAATAAATATGGGAAATGCCTGTTATTATTCGGTTGGGAAGCTTTTATCATCCAGTCTGCTGTCCAAAAATCTGAAAGTTAGAATTTATAAAACAATTATATTACCGGTTGTTCTATACGGTTTTGAAACATGGACTCTAACTTTGAGAGTGGAACAGAGATTAAGGGTGTTTGAGAATAAGTTTCTTAGGAAAATATTTTAGGCTAAGAGGGATGAAGTTACAGGAGAATGGAGAAAGTTACACAACACAGAACTGCACGCATTGTATTCTTCACCTGACATAATTAGGAACATTAAATCCAGACGTTTGAGATGGGCAGGGCATGTAGCACGTATGGGCGAATTCAGAAATGCATATAGACTGTTAATTGGGAGGCCGGAGGGAAAAAGACCTTTAGGGAGGCCGAGACGTAGATGGGAAGATAATATTAAAATGGATTTGAGGGAGGTGGGATATGATGGTAGAGAATGGATTAATCTTGCTCAGGATAGGGACCAATGGCGGGCTTATGTGAGGGCGGCAATGAACCTCCGGGTTCCTTAAAAGCCAGTAAGTAAGTAAGGCATAATAGCTTTATAATAAGGAATTAATATTATCCATACCTAAACCGATCAGACTGTTGTTTTCAGGGAGTAATAATTTTTCAAATTTTCTTTTTTTTGGGACGTCTGTAATTCCATACGTATCCCCTCGCCCACACATCTTCATAAATTTTAAAAGCAAAACTTTAATAACTCCTTTATGTACTGATGTACAAAACACAAAGCACTGGTGAAGCGTTTGTTACGATCGTTGTTGAAAAACCAATATAGCTTAAAGTTCTGCCCATTCTTGGCTACCACGTACAACCACCCTCGCTTCCAGGGAGGAATTAGAATCTGCTTACATTATTCAAACAAGTGGGGTAAGGGGCGGGACATATAATTGTCAACGTAGAAGATTAGGGTAGAGGCAGGAAGTGGACACGCCCTTCGCGTGCAAAGGGCCCACAGACGACATGCGTTGTCTCAGGAAAAGGACCTCCAATTCAATTACTCTCTTAACTTCTGGGAGAGTGGTAGGAGTTTAAAAGTTTCTTAAAAATAACCGGTGTCACGAAAATGAAACAACATCTTACGATGCGTGTTTATTTGTTTCGTAAGCACCATAAATGAATTTATTATTTTATTTTATTGGTTATTTTACGACGTTGTATCAACATCTAGGTTATTTAACGCCTGAATGAAATGAAGATGATAATGCCGGTGAAATGAGTCCGGGGTCCAGCACCGAAAGTTACCCAGCATTTGCTCTTATTGAGTTGAGGGAAAACCTCGGAAAAAACCTCAACCAAGTAACTTGCCCCGACCGGGATTCGAACCCGGGCCACCTGGTTTGGGGGCCAGACGCGCTGATCGTTACTCCACAGGTATGGACCCATAAATGAAGCTATGAAAGGAAAGAGGATTTTGTTCGATTCATGTGTTCACAAATTATGGGCCTTACAAATGCAGGGTGTCTCAGGAGTAATGTAAAATACTTCATTATTGAGAATGTGGAACATTTAAAGAACCGTATCATTGAAGCCTGTGCTATAGTCACCCCGGAAATGCTACAAAATGTTCTCTCCACATTCTCAATTTTCTCTTCATATACCAAACTCTTTATGTAACACCGAAAGAAAAAATCTAGAGGTGTTAAATCTGGAGACCTGGCCGGCCATTCTGCTGGTCCACGCCGACCAATCCAATGTCCAGGGAACTGTTCGTCCAGTCTGCTACAATATTTCTGTGGCTTAACCTACCAAAATGAAGAATTAAATCAATTCTTTCCTGTTTGCATAACGCCACCACGAAAATCAATAAATTTGTTATAGGAAAGCTAGAAATAATCACAACAATGCATTGAAACTGTGACAGGTTAACCAAACAGTAAAGCAGAAAATTTAATTACCAGAGTTGCATAAAAATACTTTTTCCAAAGCCTCCTTAATACTGTACCATGTTACAAAATATCTGTAGATGCAGTAACTAATGTTTGTGTCATTATGATAGATATCTTTAAATAACTTGAAAACAATTAGAGATGTCTCGAAACGGATTGCACCATTGATTATTTCAGAAAATTTCACATGATTTTGAGTACCTACATAACACCCTTTCCATTTAAAATTTCGAAGTTGCATCCAGAACGACGGCTTTTGAGATAGCTGAGGGGTAGAATCGAATGTGACACTGGTGGAGCATTTGGTCTTACAAATACTGGTAACACTTATAGTAATCGAAAATCAAGCATATGGAAGATATTTATATGGTTCCAGACTTTTGATTCACCCTGTAGATGTATTTCTACGCTTTAGATCATTGTGATATGATACATTATTGAAAATGCTGCATCTTTTGTTGTTCCAATAAGTTTAATTCATAATTAAATCCAAACTCTGTAAGAAAATAAAATAACTACGTAAGTAAGATTACTAAAGTTGCCCTTCTTATGGATTCCATGAATTGTAAATTCATATCAGGTACCGGTTCTCTTTCCGACCTCATAGAAACACTTTGTAGCTCACGAGTTTCAGGTAACATCCGGTAAACACGGGAAAACAAACAGCTAAATGGAACCCTTCGATTGGGAAAACGTCGTCTGTATTTCTCAACAGCAAGCAATGCATTGTTATCACAAACTCCATAAACAAAAGGCATGTCTGCATATTCACTACGCGAATACGCGAATTAAATGTCAAGTGAACGTGTGTTCAGTTGTGTGTGTGTAGCTTTCGCGTTGCGGTGCTCAGATGCTGCAGTGTGCAAAATATCTGGCATAACACGTCAAGTATAATATATGGAACCACAAGACGTTATAGTATTTCTTCCTTAATTTATCCTCAACCGTGAAATTTCTAAAAAAAAAAAAAAAAGGTATAACAGGTTAAATCGAGTATGTTAAGACCAACTACATTATCTTGAAGTATTTTACATTCCTCCTGAAAAACCCTGTACAGTGAGGATCAGGTAAGAGTGGTTCCTAAAAGGCTAATATCGCCGTCTCTTCAACCTTGCCAACTAATACCAGATATCATCACCAAATTAAAACCACAAATATGTGCATTTAATATAATAATAATAATAATAATAATAATAATAATAATAATAATAATAATATTTGGTATTCCCAAGAAACTAGTTCGATTAATTGAAATGTGTCTCAGTGAAACATACAGCAGAGTCCGTATAGGTCAGTTTATGTCAGATGCGTTTCCAATTCACTGCGGGCTAAAGCAAGGAGATGCACTATCACCTTTACTTTTTAACTTTGCTGTAGAGTATGCCATTAGGAAAGTCCAGGATAACAGAGAGGGTTTGGAATTGAACGGGTTACATCAGCTGCTTGTCTATGCGGATGACGTGAATATGTTAGGAGAAAATCCACAAACGATTAGGGAAAACACGGGAATTTTACTTGAAGCAAGTAAAGAGGTAGGTTTGGAAGTAAATCCCGAAAAGACAAAGTATATGATTATGTCTCGTGACCAGAATATTGTACGAAATGGAAATATAAAAATTGAAGACTTATCCTTTGAAGAGGTGGAAAAATTCAAATATATGGGAACAACAGTAACAAATATAAATGATACTCAGAAGGAAATTAAACACAGAATAAATATGGGAAATGCCTGTTATTATTCGGTTGAGAAACTTTTGTCATCCAGTCTGCTGTTAAAAATCTGAAAGTTAGAATTTATAAAACAGTTATATTACCGGTTGTTCTGTATGGTTGTGAAACTTGGACTCTCACTTTGAGGGAGGAACATAGGTTAAGAGTGTTTGAGAATAAGGTTCTTATGAAAATATTTGGGGCTAAGAGGGATGAAGTTTCAGGAGAATGGAGAAAGTTACACATCGCAGAGCTGCACGCATTGTATTCTTCACCTGACATAATTAGGAACATTAAATCCAGACGTTTGAGATGGGCAGGGCATGTAGCATGTATGGACGAATCTAGAAATGCATATAGTGTGTTAGTTGGGAGACCGGAGGGAAAAAGACCTTTAGGGAGGCCGAGACGTAGATGGGAAGATAATATTAAAATGGATTTGAGGGAGGTGGGATATGATGATAGAGACTGGATTAATCTTGCTCACGATAGGGACCGATGGTGGGCTTATGAAAGGGCGGCAATGAACCTCCGGGTTCCTTAAAAGCCAGTAAGTAAGTAATAATAATAATAATAGTAATAGTAATAATAATAATAATAATAATAATAATAATAATAACTGAAGTAAAAACGTGACTAGTATAAACTGTTATTTATTTCAAGCCATTCCGCCACTGTGCTCTGTGTACATCATTGTAGAGAAGTTGCATTTGTATGAAATTGCAGCCAGATACATTGTTATTGCGAAAATTATTTTGTGTTGAACCAGTCCGTTACTGAACTCTGGCTATTTTATCTCTAAGAAGTCAATTCTACCCTAAACTCAAGGTACATCACAAGTTAGAGGTACCATCTATACTGAGCGAATTCAACCCACGAAATAACATTTCCATGAAGTCATTTGAACACTAAATTCAAGATACATTACTGTTGAGACACTTTTGTAAGAAGCCAGTCCGACACTGAACTCGGAATGCGTTATTTCTAACAAAATTCGTTTTGTTATTAAGCCATTCCGACACTGAACTCAATATTCATTATTGTTAAAAGCTTCTTCTGTAGTAAGCCAGTCCGTCACTGAACTCAGAATACGTCACAACTAAGAAGTGTCATTTGTATGAAGTTGGTACCCTCAAATTCATGTCGTCTTCCTTCCCTCACGACGCTGAAGAATAGCGTTGCATTGTCAGAAGCGCTACGCGTCTGGGTTTTCCATCAAGGTCTGAGCTTACTTTTATAACTAATTCCGTTTCCTAGCAACAAATGCCAGAAATGAATAAAAGCAGTAATATTATAGCCCGCTGCAAGATAGCGCTCGTCTTTTGTAGATGTAGCGTGGGTCATCTGATGGAAACAGTCTAGTTCCAGGTATAGTGATAGTATTGTGTGCATGGCCACCTATGAGTGCGATAGTGGAAAAGTTACAGTCATAGTCTAGTTCACAGTATGATGACATTGCATGAAACTTTGATAGCTATATTGCTATAATCTTGTTCAGAATATCCAGACATTATAAAGAATATAATTATGTAATACGAAATTACACTTTGTCGTCTATAAATAGCCTCTGTAGTTTAAAAGGAACGTTAAATAAAGAAATACAATTACAATTATCATCTTATCGTCCTTGAATAGCCTCTGTAGTTTAAAAGGAACGTTAAGTAAAGAATTACAATTACAATTATCATCTTATCGTCTATGAATAGCCTCTGTAGTTTAGGAATAGGAGTTACTGAAATTTATTTATTTTTTCCTTATTGCTGCACAATTTTCATTTGTTATATATAGAAATATCATTGTTGTAACAACTTAAATTCGAAAAAATGGGGCTCAAATTTTGAAAAGAAAATCCAGGATACAATAATTCATTAAAATGGATAAGATCTCGGCCATTTTGAAAGATAAATTCAAAATTTCTATGACATTTTACTCGTAAAAGCATGTTGTTTTTTAATTGTTTGGAGTACAATTTTGATATTAGCTTTCGAAGCTGTAAGACAAGCAATTACACTTTAAGAATGAATTTTAGAGATACTTTCATAGAAATATGGAGGTATATTTTTCAACTACAACAAAATAACATATTTCTATTCCATAGAAAAGTTTTCTGATAGCCTAAAATATGTGTTCCAAATGTTATGGATGTAGCTTTATTGGTTACGAAGATATATCCTATACCTTTCTATATGGAATAAAGCAAAAAATTAAAGTTACAGAGAATTGCAATTAACGTTTTGTGTAATTTAAAAACCATGTGCACTAGAGCTTTAAAAAATGACGTTACAGGAGCTGATAAGACCATAAACGCGCTTTGAATTTTATGTTATAATTTATTTTTAAGATATCAAATATTTTAAAGGAAAACCTGCTTTTTCATTCATTTGTTTTTCATCATTGTTAATTTAACTATTTTCTCACCTTAAAATAGGTCTAAAATATTGAGTTAAGAACGACAGTCTTCTGTTCTCAATTGCTCGTCGCTATGGAGATCCCTTCCTGTAGCGTATGTTTGTGATGTTGCACTTGTTTTGCACAATTGACGATCGCTGCTGTTTCCTTGACACCTGATGGCGCTGCGTTTGCCAGCTTTGCACGCGTGACTTGTCACACAACGGTGTCCACTCTGGTATTGTCAGAACTTCACAGTTAGAATCCCGCTCCCGTTGTTTTCGTTCACCCATCTACCACACGATCAAGCGTGTCTTGCCAGTTCTTTGCCTTCACTCTACATGTTATCTCCGTTACTGAACTGTACAGCAGTTTCTTGCCTGCAAAACAACTTTTAGATTAGGTTTTCCACCCCTACGTGTCCACTTTCTTGGAATGTTACCTTTTCAAGGGGAAAGTTTAAAAAGAAAGCATTTCAGTCTATTTCTCTTGCAGATTATAGTCAAATGTTTTGGTTTTGAGTGTGTTTAAGACATTTACACTTTTTTCAGCGTTTGTGAGAATTTTTGAATAGGCTATGTCACTCTATCATGATCCAAAAACAGAACCTCTTGTCTTCAAGAAAATTAAGGATATTTGAATGTAATGTCGTTGTCGATTGGGTGCTATTGTGAATTTCGATTTATAAGGAATTGGTTCTTATCTTTAAAGATTATTATCAGTATGATTGAATGTGAAATAAATTTAACGCAATTTATGTATTGTATTATTAATGATTATTGTTTATTTTTTTATTGAATATATAGGTAATTTGGGCATAAAAACAACCTTTTTAAGTTTAGAGACCCATACTACGTCACACTACTTTTAACCAATAAAACGGTACGGAACGACGTGTTCCAACCAATCACGGCTGCGTATCGTACAATGTTTATCACCTCCCTAGAATTTCTTTCTTATCACTCCCTAGCATTTGTTTTTGATCACCTCCCTAGCACTTGTTTTATCACCTTCCTAGAATTTGTTTCTAATCACCTCCCTAGCATTTGTTTTTATCGCATCCCTAGCACTTGTTTTATCACCTCCCCAGAATTTGTTTCTAATCACCCCCCCCTAGCATTTGTTTTTATCACATCCCTAGCACTTGTTTTATCACTTCCCTAACATTTGTTTATTATCAACTCCCTAGCATTTGTTTTATCACCTCCCTAGCACTTGTTTTTATCACCTTCCTAGAATTTGTTTCTAATCACCTCCCTAGCATTTGTTTTCATCACATCCCTAGCACTTGTTTTATCATCGTCCTAGAATTTGTTTCTTATCACCTCCCTAGCATTGGTTTTTATCACCTCCCCAGCACTTGTTTTTATCACCTCTATAGCATTTGTTTTTGTCACCTCTCTAGCACTTGATTTTATCACCTCCCTAGAATTTGTTTCTAATCACCTCCCTAGCATTTGTTTTTATCACATCCCTAGCACTTGTTTTATCATCTCCCTAGCATTTGTTTCATATCGCCTCCCTAGCATTTGTTTTTTTCACCTCCCTAGCACTTGTTTTTATCACCTCCCTAGCATTTGTTTCTTATCATCACCCTAGCACTTGTTTTTCATCACCTCCTTAGTACTTGTTCTATCACCTCCCTAGGATTTGTTTCTTATCACCTCCTTAGCATTGGTTTTTATCACCTCCCTAGCACTTGTTTTATCACCTCTATAGCATTTGTTCTTGTTCACCTCCCTAGCATTTGTTTCTTATCACCTGCCTATCATTTGTTTCTTATCAGCTCCCTAGCATTTGTTTTTATCACCTCCCTAGCACTTGTTTTATCACCTCCCTAGGATTTGTTTCTTTGTTTGCCAACATTGTACTTTCAATAATTGTACATTTTAAAATGATTCATGTTTATTTCATCATCCTTAATTAAAATTTTTCTATCATTTATTTTGTTTATATTAGTTAGGTTAAGTTATAGCTTCTGCTGTATGAGATTATGGATAGTCACGTATCAGAGATTGTTTAATATATATTGATAACTGAAGTGGAATGCAACTGTTTCAATAAAAAATGAAACTGAATCTACAAAGCCTTCTTGACTAGTAATCGTCCATAGAGTTCAATGAAGATTGTATAGTTGGCACAACTGGGAACAAGAGAACACTGATCATAACATACTACTGCCATCTAGCGGAATACTTGTAATGATGAGATGGTAGACTACATTAATACCTTTTCAAGACAGCTTAGTTTTAGTAAGTGAATTAATATTTTATTAAATTACAGTACTTTATTTCTCGTAATCTTTATATTCTTTCTTCTATAAATCCCACTCGAGTTTTGATTTTCTCCCGATAAATCAAAAACTCTAGTGGGATTATTGTTGATAAAATTTTTCAGTCACTTTTTATATGTTAACACTGCATTGTTCTAGAATGATTCTATTGCATTTTTAAAGTATATTGGCCTCTTCTTACCATAATAATAACAACTCTAAGTTTAACTATACCTAATTTACCCCATGGATGGGAAAATTTGGGTATATTGTGTGTTATTGAAGTGAAACATGCTTTAAAGTGCTTATAAAAGCCGATTATTCCAACCTTAGGTTAGTGTATATATCTTAGAACAGAATGTACAGGTTAGGTAGGCATTTAAAATTTTAATTGGGCCTAACAAGTTAAAAAAAAAGCTTCATTTCTTGATAAAATATCTCCCATTAAAATCAGGGACAGAAAACGCTTAGAATATTTACTTATTTTGTCTTTCACCAATCCATAATTTGTGTACGTGACATAATCTGGAACGAAAACTAGATTAGTTACCAATTTAATCTATTATACCCAAATTACCCCACGTTTGTAAACCGTATTTACTAACAAACTGTTATTGATATATTGCTAAATTCACTATACACATGCTCTAAACATTTGTAATGTACATGTACATGAATTTGGTTACTGTATCACAGATGGTTCCCCAACAATATTGTTTTGGATGTCATGGGTCATTTCATAGATTGGTAAACAAGAAACAGTTTTTCTTATCAGGCACACAAACTGTTAACATTTCATGACAGACAATTGTGAAATATACAATATGCAGGGCTTTCATTTCAAAACTTCCCAGTTTAAATAACTAATTATTTAAATTTAATTCAATTTAAACAAAAAACACCTCAATTTAGATATTGATGGAGAAATCTGAAACCATTATTAATTATATTTTAGATTTCATCCCCCATCTCCAGCCTCCCCCACTTTGAAATTTCAAATGCAACCCTTTATTTTTATACTTAAATATGAAACCGCATTCATTTGTTTATACACCTCATTCATTTGTTTTCGCATCTTCTGTTTTCTTTCGTCGCCTGGCAACCTGTATTTTTGTTACTATCAGTTGATTGTAGGATGAAAACACAGCTTGTTTCGTGTAATTTCCTAAATTTAACCAATAAGTATGATTTATGTTCTCTCTTGAAAGGTATACACCATTTTAAAATATTTAATACACAAACACAACTACTACAAGAAATGGTCAATAAGTTTTTATAGCTTTATTCTTTTCAGCTCTAATTAACAATAACAAAAATACAGGTTGCCAGGCGACGATAGAAAACAAAAGCTGCAAAAACAAATGACTGACATGTATAAACAATTGAAGGCTCTTTCATATTTAAGTATAAAAATATAGGGTTGCCATTTGAAATTTTAAGGTAGAAAGGCAGGGGGATGGGGGTGAAAACTAAAATGCAATTAGGGGAGAGTTGGGTACTATCGGACAGTGCGTTTCTTTCATCTACCACCATATGGTAGTACCTGAATGACATGGTTATGTTTCTGTATGCGACATCACAGGAACGTAACCATGTCAATCAGGTACTATCATCGTGTGGTAGATGAAAGAAACTCACTGTCCGATATTACCCGATGTCCGATACTACCCGACTCTCCCCTAAGCCTGGTTTCAGAATTCTCCCTCATTATCTAAATTGACGTGTTTTTTTTTTTTTTGTTTAAATTGAATTCAATTTAAGTAATTAGTTACTTAAACTGAGAAATTTTGAAATGAAAGTCCTGTATATTAAATTGGCATGTGTCTGAAGATTAGATAAAGTTTTATTCAATAAATAATAACTTATACACAAATTACCTCACTACCCAAATTACCCCGACACCCTGTAGAAGGTACTTAAACTTACTTGACAGTCTTTTTTTTTATATAGCGAAAAATAACGTACGATTTATTGGGAAGTAAGGAGGGGGGGGGGGAAAGATAAATCGAAGGGAATTTTAAATATGATTTTTCAGCCAAATGTAAACGACAAATTTTGGCCCCTTTTAAGTTTCATTATAATTGTGTGGTTAGTGTTGAAAGTAAGTGTTGCTGTAGCTTTAAAATATTCATTCCTCCATAGCTTCGTTTCGTCATTCTGTGTCCTTGACAACAGTTAAACGAAAAGAAAAAGAGTTTTTAAATTGACATAGTTAAGAGATATTTTTTTCTACCGTTTTCATCGTCGAGAAAGGCTTCATCTGGCTCTTTCCTTGTAGCTTACATAACTTTTATGTTGCCATGTTTATTTTTATGCTTAATATGCCGTAATGAAGGACTGCTCGCTCACCTGGAAAATTTATGATAACAAACCCGGGACACCGACCATTACTCCAGCCAGGTCTAGCTTTATTGCATCTCCGTCTGATTACTGAAGCGTTCCGGACGTAATAGTGAACAAAGCTTGGCGCTCTTTTGTTTCTGAATCACTGCCTGCTAGATATTCACGGCCCGGACAACAGCGCCAGCTTTAGTAACAAAATATTATGGAATATAATGTTGAAATGGTTTTCCGCTAGATATGGCGCTTATCGGCGTGTTGTGTACTGAAAGATAAAAAGTCATTTTGTAAGTTGTAAGCGTTGTTA
This sequence comes from Periplaneta americana, assembly GCF_040183065.1. NCBI lineage: Eukaryota > Metazoa > Arthropoda > Insecta > Blattodea > Blattidae > Periplaneta > Periplaneta americana. The sequence continues at coordinate 11,829,743 of NC_091118.1, read as the reverse complement.
TCTTAGTTGATGTTGTTAAACTCAATCACCGTTGCTGTTCATAGATAATACGCTTTCCAGTGTCAACAAATAATTATGTTACAGGTTATTCTACGAAAACATTCCTGGTATTCGATTACAGTTTACATCAGTTCTTCAATTTGGTGGCGAGGTCATTCTTTAAGGCGTGGAGGCATGGGAAATTGTATAATGCCGTATGGCTAAGCGTGTATAAATAACTGATTAAGAATTCGCCATTTGTAATACAATCTTATTGTCACTAATTCAATTGCCGTTCTACAACTAATAAAAAATGGGGGGGAATTTAAAGAATACAAGGCGAATGCAGGGAGAAAAAGGACAATAAAAGAACAAGGACAAGATAAGGACAAGGGGGATACAAGGATTAAAAGGAGAATACAAGGAGAACAGAGTGGAGAAAACAAGATTAAGGGGAAAACAACGAGAACAAGGGAATACAAGGATAACAAAGAGAATAAGAGGAGGATAAGGGGAATGAAAGAACAAGAGAAATACAAAGAGAACCAGGGCAATGCAAGGTGAGTAAGGGAAAGACAAGGAGAACAAGGGGAAGAAATTGAGAATAAGGGGAAAGGAGAACAAGAGGAATACAAGGAGAAAAAGGGGAATAGAATAAAAATAATGGGAATACAAGAAGAATAAGGGGAATAAAAGGAGAAAAAGGGGAAGACGAGGAGAACAAGGGGAAGACAAGGAGAACGAGGGGAAGACAAGGAGAACAAGGGGAAGACAAGAACAAGGGGAAGAAATTGAGAATAAGGGGAATAAGAGGAAAACAAGGAGAACAAGGGGAAGAAATTGAGAATAAAGGAATAGGAGGAAAACAAGGAGAACAAGGGGAAGACAAGGAGAACAAGGGGAAGACAAGGAGAAGAGGGGAAGACAAGGAGAACAAGGGGAAGACAAGACAACAAGGGGAAAAAATTGAGAATAAGGGGAATAAGAGGAAAACAAGGAGAACAAGGGGAAGAAATTGAGAATAAGGGGAATAAGAGGAAAACAAGGAGAACAAGGGGAAGACAAGTAGAAGAAGGGGAAGACAAGAACAACAAGGGGAAGACAAGGAGAACAAGGGGAAGACAAGAAGAAGATGGGGAAGACAAGGAGAAGAAGGGGAAGACGAGGAGAAGATGGGGAAGACAAGTAGAACAAGGGGAAGACAAGAACAACAAGGGGAAGACAAGGAGAAGAAGGGGAAGACGAGGAGAAGATGGGGAAGACGAGGAGAAGAAGGGGAAGACAAGGAGAATAAGGGGAAGAAATTGAGAATAAGGGGAATAAGAGGAAAACAAGGAGAACAAGGGGAAGACAAGTAGAAGAAGGGGAAGACAAGAACAACAAGGGGAAGACAAGGAGAACAAGGGGAAGACAAGGAGAAGATGGGGAAGACAAGGAGAAGAAGGGGAAGACGAGGAGAAGATGGGGAAGACAAGTAGAACAAGGGGAAGACAAGAACAACAAGGGGAAGACAAGGAGAAGAAGGGGAAGACGAGGAGAAGATGGGGAAGACGAGGAGAAGAAGGGGAAGACAAGGAGAATAAGGGGAACACAAGAACAACAAGGGGAAGAAATTGAGAATAAGGGGAATATAAGGAGAACAAGAGGAATACAAGGAAAATAAAGGGAAGACAAGGAGAACAAGGCGAAGACAAGAACAAGAAGGGGAAGAAATTGAGAATAAGGGGAATATAAGGAGAACAAGGGAAAGACAAGGAGAAGAAGTGGAAGACAAGGAGAAGATGGGGAAGACAAGAAGAACAAGGGAAAGACAAGGAGAAGATGGGGAAGACAAGGAGAAGAAGGGGAAGACAAGAACAACAAGGGAAAGACAAGGAGAAGAAGGGGAAGAAATTGAGAATGAGGGGAATATAAAGAGAACAAGAGGAATACCAGGAGAACAAGGGGAATATAAGGAGAACAAGAGAAATACAAGGAGAACAAGGGGAAGAACTTGAGAATAAGGGGAATATAAGGAGAACAAGAGAAATACAAGGAGAATAGGGGAAAGACAAAGAGAACAAGGGAAGTACAAGGAGAATAATATGAAGATAAAGAATATAAGGGGAATGCAATAAAAACAAAAGGAAAACATGGAAAATATGGGCAATCAAGGGGAATAAGGGGAAGATAAGGAGAATAAGGGGAGTTCAAGGAGAAGGAGGTGATGCAAGAATACCATTGGGAATACAAGGTGAACGATGTAACTGATTAAAAAATGGCAACTCTATGACGAATGTGAGGTAATCACACGGGTAATTCTAGAATTCATCTCTTCAGTACCATCCCGCTATTATCAATTTCAACGACATTAATCTAGTAGTTGATACAGGCTCGTTAAATGACCGACTAAAAGAAAATCGTGAGTTGTAATGCCGGTTACATGTCGGTAGATGTCGAATTAACTATTTCTGCAATTATACAATTTCCTAACCACAAACTCGATCTGACCTCGAAGATGGAAAGACTGTAAATAAACCTAAAAATATTGTTTAGTCCTTTTACAACCAGAGACTATGAACTAAATAGCGTATAACTTATTACAGCTTTTTTTAATGCGTTAAAACATTATAGAGTTAGACAAATGAATGTTGAGTTGCCAAGGTAACATGAACCCAAAGAAACAATCGCGACACGTTTCCTCTATTTAGAGCTTGCCATCCAGAGTATGGAATTTGTCCTACAGACTACAAAAGCGTTGGGAAAATTATTTCTTAAGCGTCTTTACGGATTGTATTGGGCGTCGTGGGGTTGTATTCTTCCGTCGCGACGCCAGCTTGCCGTCGTTCTTGTCTGTTCTCACGGACTTGCTCCCAACTTAGAGGTAATTACAGTAAAACCTGCTGAACATAGAACGTGAAAAAAAGAACGTATTATGAAGTTAAACGTGTTTCTCTAATGCTAGTATTTAAGAGGGAGAGAATATTATGTTTTTCGTAACACCAGCTACAGTCAGACGTTAATTTTCTAAAACAAAATATAGCAAAGTCATATTATGCAACGATATTGGAATAGTATATTACGGTACAAGGTTGGTAAATGGTTATTACAGAATCGAGAAAAAGTTTGAAGAACAAACAGAGAGAATTTGTATGTACAACATATTTTGCACGAACATATTTCTAAAATTGCAAATACAATATATTTTGCATTGAAAATTTAGAGCAATATTATTCCAAAACCTACGCAAAACTTCCCTGTATGGGTCTATTTCAGTATAGTTTTATTACAGTCTATTATATACAGTCACGAAGCTCAATATGTAGTAAATATGCATCCATAGATAGTTGCTAACCACTAGGATCGCTACTGTCGCCTCATTACAGACAATGCGAAATAGTACCTGCACAGTCTATTGTTCCTAGTACCCTGAACAACTCAAGCTTCGTGACTGTATATACTAGACTGTGATTTTATGTTATGAAGAATGGTTTCCCTAGCAACACGTTTCTTTGTGGGAATTATAATTTTCAAGGCCTAACAACAATAGCTGTAAATACAGCAAAAACACGATTGTGTAAAAAATAAATTTGTGCGAGATCGTGCGTATTTGCACAAAACCAATCCGCGGAAAGTCTAAAATTCCACATTCAGTATTCCCAACCTAACACACATAACAATTTTCCTCTTCTTACCGCTTAAGTGACATATTGATTTTACTGCTTTAGGCTTTTAACATATTATTTTTAGAGACGTTCAATATAGTAATAATTATAAATTGGAAACTTACCATTGCAATTTCACCTAAATTACACTGTTAATTATTGTTTGTAAATATTTGCAAAAATTAAGTAAACTCTACAACTCCACTAAAGTTACTGCATTCGTGATGCAAGTAACATTAAGGAAGCCGTGAAAAAATCAACAAGATTCCAGACTCATCATAGACTGGGGGGAAAAAAGACAGACGTATATCACGGCCTGCTGGAGTATAGTAAACACAGAAAACATTTGAAAGCAACAATGTTGAAGATAGATATTTTTGTTTTGCAAATTTGCCGTCATTGAACAGAAACCAAGATGGAGATTTCATTGCAACTAATTAGAAATTCCTCTTTCAGGTATATAATAAACGATCTTCGCACAAAATAATGTACGATACACGAGCGGTATGTTTTCTTTCAATTCTCGGAAATTAAAAAAGTTCAACTTCGTTTCGCTTTTTCAAACTTTTCCTGGAACATGAAAACTTCAACATACCGCTCTTGTAACGCACATTACTATTCTGGCCTTCAGGTTCTTTAGTTAATGAATGTACCTTCTACATCTGTGAGGTAGCTGTGGTAGTTCAGTGGGTAGGCGAGCTTATCTTCTTATTGTTGTGTCCTAGGGTATAATTACCCTGTATCATTTTCTCTATTGGTCTATGATCTATGGTGATATTAGGAAATAATTTAGAAACATTGTCACTTGTTATAAAAATGTCGGAAATAAAATCCTTTAGTTGAACGCAATCTATCGATTAAAGGAAGTTTAGGGCTGAAATTTCGAATTTTCATCAAAATTATTCATATATTCTCAATGTTCCTTATTATAGGTCTTCCAGACTTTGTAAATCTTTAATGTTTCCTTCTCCATTATTAAAACACTGAAAACATCATTCTGCTATACGCTCACTAACGACACCTTCACCCTCGACTTAACATGTTCTTCGAGTCCCGGCATCAGCTTTATAATCTTGTTTCCATTAGTGATTTAGAAGGACTCTAACCTCAAACTTTATCACCTCGATTTTGTGTTATTTGTATTAACAATTAACGACTCTCACATGCCCACAATACCCACTATTAATCACAGCGCCCTGTAAATTGCGTTGTCCAACTAAAGATCTTTTTTTTTAAATCTTACAAAACATGACTTAAAAACCCGACATTATATTTTATGCTCGACCATGCCGAAATGTAGTAATTATACACCTGGTAGCAGTCCTTTAATGCATGCCATTAAAGTATACCTATTCATTAAAGTTCAGCTTTTCGATTATTCTCGGATATGCAATCGAAAGACAACGAGGGAAACGTCACGGAGGCTGGAAATCCAATACTGTCGCAGAAGGTTATGTTCTGTTACTATAATAATTAGCGTTAATTGTAAATAATCTTCAAATAAATTCAATTTGTCATCTCGTTTTTAAATTCTAAATCAATTTCCAGGTTATATCAAAATTAGTTTATGTTATTCTCTAGATTATATCAAGGTCAATGGCATTATTGTTCCTCGGAAAAAATCAATACTTTCGCGTCTGCGCACATCTCACAATTTACGAGCTATGCACAAGGTCACTTCCGATCTTCAGTCAGATACGAATAAAATGAATACTTATGAATAATTTCAAGTTAGAAATATGGTCGAGCATAAAAAGTCGTATGAAACTTGCCTATAATGGTAATTAAGACGCTCGTATGAAAATTATGAAACGAGCGCAAGCGAGTTTCATAAATAAACTTACTCGCGTCTTAATTACTACCACTATAGGCTCGCAGACTTACTAATAAACCGTGTATAGTTTTTATACTAGACTTATGCAGAGTTGAGACAGAAAACTTTACTAATAAACCATGCAGAAGCGATGGACGTATAAACAGGCTGTAACTATACAATGGGAATTGCTTTGCAGTAGTTATATACACGAAACCCCTTGTTTAAGCGTTGTATATAGAGAAAAAATGGCCGCCCCTCTAACAGCTGTTCGTATCGACTGTCATTTTATGATGATGGTTGCCTAGTAACCAAAGAAGAACAAACCAAAGAGGACAGAATAATTAGAATAATATTGCTGTAGCTTGTACTCTTTGACCAAAATATAGTATGGTAATCGATTAGAGCCAGTTGTACTATCGATACTTAACACGCCACACTAGAGCGCTCTACCGGATGCAATAGAGAACCTCAGATGTTCTATTAGGCCTATATTTCGTAACGAAGTAATGAAACTATGACGTAGCTGTGTAACAGTTGTACTGTTATACACGACATATGTAGTGATTATTAGTAAGGAATTTACACACGACTTATAAACGAGCTACCCATTGTATAAGTATAAGACAGTTAAACGTCTGTATATAGAGTTTTTATTAGTAAGACCGTCGTTGCATAATGTACTATTATGAAACGACCTAATAAAACAAGTGATAGTAGGTAATTTGAGTAGAATGACTAAAATTAGTTAAAGAAGTAAAGCGTTGACGATAAATGGGGAAAAAAAGTAAGTCAGTCTATTTCGTTATGAGATAATGATGGTGTCAGAAATTATGATGAATATGAGTAAAGTTATTGCCTGGAGTCGAACGCAGTATTAAAGCATTGTACAAACCATTCGACGTAAAAGTTATAGTAGAATACAAGCTGGTGTTTAAGTAGGTATACAGTGAGGGAATCTCAGAATCTGGAGGTCGGAAATCAGCGTATCTACGTGGAACTTGACTATAGGTTTTATGTTTGCCGTGTTACCAGAGGGGGGGGGGACACATTGAACATCTTTAAGGTAAGTAACTAAACTTTTTGAGTTTCTCTTTCCATTGGTGCTATTTTCATGCACCTCAGATTCATAGAACGTGAATTACATGTGTTCGAAACCGGAAAGGTATTTTGTAGAAGCCTGTTTATTTTCTTTTCTGAAACGCGTAAAGGGTGTAACAAAAATGTATGTAATTTTAGGACACCGATTACTTTTACATACCTTCCTATCCAGTCTTTATTCTGTAATCTTTGTTTACTGAACTGTGCTATTCCGTCTGTAGTAGATTGACAGCTAACCCCCTCTGTATAAGGGGATGACTCAGAGATGCAACTGACTTCACCCCTGGGAATAGGAGTCTGTTGTTATATTATTGAGGAAGTAAATTCCACCCTCTTCACTATCGCCAGGCCATTAAATTGATGATATTGAGTCATCCAGACATCACCTCCTCGCCATGTCCAAGTTTATTGACCAATGGAAACCAACCTAATGCCGGTGTAATTATATCCACGTATAGAAATGTTGTAAAATCGCTTCATTTCACAGTAAGAATGGAAAAAGTCCTCTAACTGTATTTTATATATTACAGAAAGGTTCTATGGATACAGTAATGCTCGTAAATCAAAGAAATACAACAATCAATACAGAATATAACATTGAAGTCAGTAGATAAAGTACTGAAGTTTATGATAAACAAGAAATTGCATAGTGAAAAAATATGTTGTGATTTGACTAAAGCATTTGACTTTATAGATCACATTATATTGACTATTACACTTTCACTACGTAATACTACTTTTGACCAATAAACGGTAAGAAAGGACGTCTTTCAACCAATCATGGCTGCTTATCGCACAATTTTATCGCTTCCCTAGCATTTGTTTGTTTCTGTCACTGCCCTAGCATTTGTTTCTTTGTTTGCCAACATTACAAACTGTAAATTCTTTACGGTACGGTACTATAAAACATGCTCTTCGATCATCATTTGTTTACAGCATAGACAGTCGACTGAAAATGGCGGCTCCGTTCAAACGTTTTTGTGGATCTAATATTAGTGAAATAGAATTTTAGTAAGTCAGTTAATATTTTATTGTATTAGAGTACTTTATTTCTTCTAACCTTTATATAGTGTCTTCTAATCGTGTAACAGTCAATTAAATCCCACTCGAGTTTTGATTTTCTCTAGACAAATCAAACACAGAATAAATATGGGAAATGCCTGTTATTATTCGGTTGAGAAGCTTTTGTCATCCACTTTGCTTTAAAAAATAACTGAAAGTTAGAATTTATAAAACAGTTATATTACCGGTTGTTCTGTATGGTTGTGAAACTTGAACTCTCACTTTGAGAAAGGAACAGAGGTTAAGGATGTTCGAGAATAAGGTTCTTAAGAAAATATTTGGGGCTAAGAGGGATGAAGTTACAGGAGAATGGAGAAAGTCACACAACACATAACTGCACGCATTGTATTCTTCACCTGACATAATTAGGAACATTAAATCCAGACGTTTGAGATGGGCAGGGCATGTAGCACGTATGGGCGAATCCAGAAATGCATATAGAGTGTTAGTTGGGAGACCGGAGGGGAAAAAGACCTTTGGGGAGGCCGAGGCATAGATGGGAGGATAATATTAAAATGGATTTGACGGAGGTGGGATATGATGATAGGGAATGGATTAATCTTGCTCAGGATAGGGACTGATGGCGGGCTTATGTGAGGGCGGCAATGAACCTCCGTGTCGCTTAAAAGCCATAAGTAAGTAAGTAGCTATAAAATGGCAGAATGAGTGGGGAAAGGGAATTATGGGTAGAGTGAAACTAAAAAAGAATAAAGGCCCAAAAAAAGAGAAAAAAATACTGGAAAATTACCTCTATTCTATCTGGAGGTAACATTTTTTTGACATACTCGACTCATTGAAACAGCTCTAATTTACCCTTAAAAAAAAGGTGCGCACCTAGAAAACTAACGCTGCTATAACTTACAGGTAATATACATCAATCAACACTATTTAATACTACCAGCTTAGATTAATCACCGCTAGGAGAGTTGAATACTAAAGCGCTTTCAGAATAAGAAGGCATATCAGGCGGAGCTAGTTCAGGCCGGTCTATCTCGACTAGCCCGTGACAGTGAAGCAGTGTTGCCTAGTTAAATCGTCTCGAAGTCTCACTAAAGCGTCCCGTATTAGTTTCTTTCTTGCGCGCACAATACTTATGGCTAGGAATGAATTTTAAGCTGTGCCATTCGACAGATCTCCGAATTCTGAATCCAACAGTACAAGAATGGCAATTGTATGTCAACTGGTTCGCGTGTTATCGCTTTAAGACTAAACAGAGATATCCAACCTACAGCATAGAACATATTTTGCTCTGAATTCCGTCTCTGTAAACGAAGATAGAATCTGTTTATTTTCAAATTCAGATGTGGACTGTTTTCTCTTGTGTGATGTGTAACTTACCGTAACAATGTCTCTTGAAGGGATTGCAATTGGCTCTGGTGTTTCATCTGTTATACGCAAAAGGATAGTCCTACAATCACAAGCGAGGAGTATGGTATTTTTGTATATAATTTGTTAAAGAACTAACTTATGATGCAATGCGAGTCAGTTCTTCACAAACAAAGAATCTGACTGCAGAGACGTGTGGTTTAGAAGTGCATACGTTATCTCATATTCTAGGACAGGACAAAGAGACAATTAAAATAGGTGGTATACTTGAGTTTACCTCTCCTGGAAAATAACGCAAAACAAACGTGTTAATTATTTGCACACTTTTCAGAACCGTGTATTACTTCATCGTACGATATTTTAAATACATTAGTAGTATGTGTTAGCAGTGCCATTATAATAGAACGTGGAAAGAAGAAGAAAGCTGAGAATAACCATAGGTACGATTTTCACTTTTCATTGGAATATTATACATGGTATAAGACAAAATATTGCATAAACATATGAGATATTTGGATGATATTGTAAACATAAACACTCCTGCCTCTTTTTCCATGAATTATATGAAGAGCATTAACAACATTCTTCCTTAAGAGCATTAGAAAACTTTATAAAATGAAACACATTAACTACATTCCACTTTTAAAATAAATACAGGCATGCTAGGAACGAGGAGATTTTATAATTCCAAAACTCAATTTCTATTTTAAACACCTTTCGTTATATATATATTACAATCTATACGTTTTTTTTTCTAATATACAATTTTATCTTCAATATATTAACGATATTATTGGATTACGGTTTTCATATTCGCTTCTGTACAACTACCTTCACTCGTAGGTTTATATTGCCACAGGCCAGACTGATAGAACATAGAATCCTGGACTTCTAGGTAGGTATAAGCTTGAGGATTAAATTAAATTAGATAGACTTGATTTAACAAAGTAAAAGAAAGTACGGTAATCTTCAGTTTCAATAGGAGTACTGAATTAGCCCTACATATGAACAGATATGCTTATATTCTTATAGCCGGATTCTTAGAAAGAATATGGAACACTGGACCTCTAGATATATAAAAATTAGATGATAAAATAAAATTGGACTTAGTTTAACAAAGAAATATAAAATAATCTACAGTTTCAGTATGAGTACTGAATTATATATGAACAGACATTATGATTACGTTGCATTATAGCCAGATTCGTAACCAGACTGTAGAACCCTGGACCCCTAGGTATGAATAAGCTAGAGAATTAAATTAAATTATATAGGCTTCATTTAACGGAGGAAAAATAAAATACTTTCCAACTTCAATACTAAATTACGTATCTACAGATATGTTTTCGTTTTGTTATCGCTAGATTCTTAGGCTGCCCCTACAAACAAATTGTGCCTTATATTTCCTCTGGAGAAATAAACAATAATAAATTCAGCTTCGCTGTACAAGGAAGTCTGAGTAAGAATTAAAACATTCTTTCTCAGACATTAGCAAAGTAAATTTCTACATATCTGTCACTTTATTTCGCAAGTCAGTGACTCCATGAGCTACTGATCTATGAAGCGAAGAAGTAATAAAAATTGAGATGAGAATTACTTCAGTAAGAGTAATTATATTTAAACATTGCACACAATGAAGAAACAGGTCTCGACCCGCTCGCTCAGCGAGAGGGCTGCTACTGATATGTTCTGTCCTTATCTGTTGTCTCTGTCTTCCACGTCTCGTGCACCGTGCACCGTGTGACAACGTCGAACTGTTGCTAGCACTCAATTGGCTTAGGCCATATGCCTTCTTATTCTGAAACCGCTATAGGAGTGATGCCATTAGTTTTCGAATTACCCATTTAGGCCTATATTTTTGTATAATTGATTATTTTTTCCACACATCGAAGTCAAATGTCTATTTTTTTAAGTTTATTTATGTACGCTTTAACATCTGTGGTCATATCGCATATGCAGTATCTATGGGTATACCAGTAGGCCGTTTTCGCTGTTAAGTTCCAATTTCTTATTCATGAGTTCCCTTATTCATCTGTCATAAAAAATCTCGGCTTCTTTTTCAATAATAATCTAAGTTGGAATTTTCAAGTCAAAGAAACGATAAAAAAAATCTGTTCCTCCATTCACTGTTTGAGTCGCTTGAGAAACTTCTTGCCCCAGCAACTAAAACTTACCCTAGTACAAACCCTAGTAATGCCGCACTTCGATTATTGTGACGTTTTGTTAAGTGACCTAAGTTCTGAACTGTCAGTCAAGTTACAGCGAGCTCAGAATATGTGCGTCAGATACGTGTGCAACATCCGACGGTATGATCACATATCACCATCCTTCGCAAGTCTCTCGTGGCTCCGACTTAAAGAACGTACAACTTTACACTCTTTGTCTTTACTCTTTCGAATTCTGCACACTTCAACACCAAATTACCTTTCGTCTCGTTTCTCTTATCTATACTCTAACCACGACGTAAATACCAGATCACTTATCTGTGGCACGCTAAATATACCTCTTCATAGAACATCTTGTTATTCATCATCTTTTACAGTATCCACCTCGCGTCAATGGAATTCCTTGTCACAAAGTATTAGGGGCTGCAAGACAATAAACATCTTTAAAAACAGCTTAAAAGATAACCTTATTAGCATTTCACTCCAATCATACTGATTTAAACTATCACTGACTACACTGTTGCTTTTTTCTTTAGATATCATCCTGATAGTGCTGTATTTTCAAAATTGTCTCGTAATAATCTCTTTCTATTATCTAATCTCATTTGAAATATATTAACATTCTATGTATTTTAGTTTAATTCTGCTACACAGTTTATTTCAGTGTTTAATTAATAGTTCATAGTATTTTGTTGTTTAATTCGTAAATAACTCTTGTATACATGTAACTCTCATCTAAATCAAACTGTTGAATTCTTTGTAAGTTCATGCATATGTATATACACTTTTTGCGGGTTGAGTGGAAGAGAAGGCCTTACGGCCTTAACTCTGCCAGCTAAAATAAAGCATTATTATTATTATTATTATTATTATTATTATTATTATTATTATTTCTATTGTCGTGATGTCTATTGGCTTGTGTTCATTTAATGATTTTAGATTTTGATTAATGTTTTATGATATTGATGATTGAGGTGGTGATGAATGATGGCATGTAAATTTCCAATCCAGCATTTTCCTTTGTGACTGAGGAAAAGCATGAAAAACCCAGTCAAATTGGCCGACAACGCGGTTTGAACACACGGGACCTCCCGAATACGAGTCTCAGACGCTACTGACTGAGCTACCTCGGTAGGTGCGAAATGTTTTTGTAAGATATATGGAGTCCACACCTGTGGAGTAACGGTCAGCGCGTCTGGCTGCGAAACCAGGTGGCCCGGGTTCGTTTCCCGGTCGGGGTTGAGGTTTTTTCCGGGGTTTTCCTTGAACCCAATATGAGCAAATGCTGGGTAACTTTCGGTTCTGGACCCCGGACTCATTTCACCGGTATTATCACCTTCATCTCATTCAGACGCTAAATGACCTAGATGTGGATAAAGCGTAGTAAAATAACCTACTAAAAAAAAAAAAGAAATGTGGAATACTATAAATGTAATGAAAATTTAAGAAGGGAAAAAATGTGATAAATTAATTGCCTATTCAGGATTGCACCTCAGTCTAATATATACAGTCACGAAGCTCAATACGTAGTAAATATGCATCCATAGATAGTTGATAACCACTGGGATCGCTACTATCGCCTCTAGTGACAATTCGAAATAGTAGCTGCACAGTCTATTGTTCCTAGTGCCCTCACAACTCAAACTTCGTGACTGTATATACCCGACTGTGATTGCACGTTAAGGAAATAGTAATATGCGTTACAAGAGCGGTATGTTGACGTTTTCATGGTCGAGGAAAAGATTGAAAAAGCGAAACGTAGTTGAGCTTTTTTAATTTCCGAGAACATGAAAACAAACATACCGCTCGCGTATCGTACATTATTTTGTGCGAAGACCGTTTATTACATACCTGAAAGAGGAATTTCTAATTAGTTGCAATGAAATCTCCATCTTGGTTTCTGTTTAATGACGGCAACTTCGGAAAACCAAAATATCTTTCTTCAACATTGTTTCTATAAAATATTTTCTGTGTTTACTATGCTCCAGCAGGCCGTGATATACGTCTGTCTTTTTTTTCCCCAGTCTATAAATGCGAACTTAAAACAAATGGTAAGGTTATGTAATGATTTATTTTTCATTTTAATATTTCAACAATATTATTTATATAACATATTGCAGTAATAACATCCGCATCTGGAATCTTGTTGATTTTTTCACGGCTTCCTTAATGTTACTTGTATCAGGAATGCAATAAGTTTCGTGGAGTAGTAGACTTTACTTAATTTTTGCAAATATTTAAAAACAATAATTAACATTGCAATTTAGGTGAAATTGCAGTGGTAAGTTTCCAATTTATAATTATTACTATGTTAAACGTCTCTAAAAATAATATGTTAAAAGCCTAAAGCAGTAAAATGAATGTCGCGCTTAAGCGGTAAGAAGAGGGAAATTGTTATGTGTGTTACGTTGGGAATACTGAATGTGGTATTTCACACTTACCGCGTATTGATTCTGTGCGGAAAACAAGCAAATACTCACGATCTCGCACAAAAGCATTTGTCATTTGGGGCTATTGGGGCTATTCCATCATATGATCAGTTGCCATAGAAACGCCTAGCATCTGTAGTATACTAGGCAAGGCCCACTAAAACCAATGCTATTTTCTTAACCTGAAATCCTCTTTAGAAGAAAACTAGGCCTATAGAAGATGTGGTGATTGAGAAGTTTGGGATTTGTAATTTGCAGAAGGAAAAGAAAATTGTGAGCAGTTTAAGAAGAGGATGATGTATGCAAGTATTGACTCTCTCTGTAGTAGGTACTTAATATGCTACGTGCTTGTAAGACTCCGGTAGTCTTTTATTTCCTTGAAATCTGTTACCAGCTAAAACACGCTACTTTTCATGTAGCCTACTTGAATTTCATACCTCATCCTACGTGAAGTTTTTTTTGTAGACATTATTAAGGCGGCCGTGTGAGTAGGATCCAATAAGCATTTTCTTCAGAATATGATTTACGTCTCAGCTGTGATTTATGTCTTCGAATTCCTACGCTAGATGTCTCTCTCTACTATCTTCTGCAATATTATTGACAGACGCAAGACTCCCACAAGATTTATTGCTAGTTCCAAGCCTCCTCAGTTATCTCCTCGTCTGTAAAAAAATATTGAAGTAATCGGTGCTGCCAACTGCTGGTTTCTTCTACACAGAGGGTCATTAAATATACGTATATGGTTTACAGTCACCCTAAAGATATTGACTGACAGTGGTCAGTATTTCTTATTGTTGTGGCCTGAATATTGATAATGATTTCCACTTTTTTTACTAATGGCGAGTGGGTATTTGACTTTTCGTCATTTACCCATATAAGCCAGTTGTGTAGGCCAATTTACCGACAGAGTTGTTGCCCGGGGTGCGCCAAAGGAGGCTGGTCTAGGCTACACGTACGATGAGATGATGATGATGATGATGATGATGATGATGATGATGATGATGATGATGATGATGATGATGATGATGGAGGTTTGTTGGGATGACACAGAGGAACCGGAGCTCCGGAAAGAAACCTCTGCGTTACCTTGACCACGGGCTTGCCGAACACAGATATAAATCGGAGGTACACCGGGTTCGAACCCGGGTCTACAGGATTATAAGTCCAGCCTCTAGCCACTAGACCAAAAGTTAGTTTCCTAAGGTTACAAGTAAAATCAATTATCCATTAACATTTAGGCCGGTATTTTCAAAGTTTAGAAATTCTTGCGATTACTTTTTGAAAGTTGGCAGAAATATCAAAATTTTATTTCAAATCCCAAACATCCTTACAATCCGAAACCTCCACACCTGTGTAGTAACGGTTAGCGCGTCTGGCCGCGAAACCAGGTGGCCCGGGTTCGATTCCCGGTCGGGGCAAGTTACCTGGTTGAGGTTTTTTCCTGGGGCTTTCCCTCAATCCAATATGAGCAAATGCTGGGTAACTTTCGGTGCTGGACCCCGGACTCATTTTACCGGCATTATCACCTTCATCTCATTCAGACGCTAAATAACCTAGATGTTGATAAAGTGTCATAAAATAACCTACGTCAAAAAAATCCCAATCGTGCTTACAATAACAATCACGAACAGAATAAACGTTTCACAAAAATTATAAGGATTACATGAATCGCCTGTCACTTTTTCTGAAGTACAGGCTCTCGTTGTCATAGTAACCACAGCTTACTATGCTGTTACCACAGTCTAATATATATAGTCACGAAGCTTGAGTTGATGAGGGTACAAGGAACAATAGACTGTGCTGCTACTATTTCGCATTTTCTGTGATGAGGCGATAGTAGCGATCCTAGTGGTTAGCAACTTATATGGATGCATATTCCATACGTATTGAGCTTCGTAACTGTATATACTAGACTATGCTATTACTATGTTAATAACATAGCGACCTGTCCAACAAGACAAGAGTTTCATTATATTGTATCAATAATAATTATTATTGATACAATATAATGAAACTCTTGTCTTATAATTTATGTTTCAGGTAGGTAATGGTTTCTGGTTCCAGTCAATCAGAAACCTTCTCTTGTACAGGGACATTATTTTATTTTTACTAACATTTTTAATATTAACCTGACTATACCTTTGGATTAACGCCTGAGAACGGAAACACCGTTTGCTACCCCCTTCCACGACTGGAGTTCGATGATACTGGCGTCAAATACAAACAAATCACTTTACTAGGTATAGGAGGGAAGAAAAGTAGTTCATCCACTTACGTAAACTAGGAAATATCGCGATTTTGAGTTCGATAATTTTCATTAGGTTTTTGTTCAATCAAAATACAGTACAGTATTAACAATGAGTGTTTTTACTCACGAAATGAGGTGTCCATTCGGACGTATTCATTATGCAGTGTATATTATACTGTCTACAGCACATTAGCGTACAATATAGAGAAAGAAGTCAATTGAAAAATAATTATAATATGGATATTTAAACACAATTTTGAAAATGGTGGCCGTTCATTTCGATAGAGGCTTCAGTTCTAATGTCCATATTATCGCACTATAGACTATTGTACCTAATCCCGATTACCAGTTTCGTCCTTCGTACTAGTAACTCATGTTGAAATAATTCTGTACCTACTCTATAAAAGAGTATCTTACGTACTGTAAATGCAATCTTCACTTCTGCCCGATCCGAAAAGATAAAATTACTCAGACATACTATCTACTGTCCGTCCAAGTGGTTATGTCGTAGGATCGTAGAAAGGGGGGAAATCACGTGACAATTAACGAGGCCCTTTTATTTTAGTTATTTAAAACAGTTGTATAATATTACGTAGACGTCCAATTCCTAACAGAAATTAATGTTCTCAGAAAAGAGCTAAGACAGGCCAGCCATTAGCCTTTACAGAGAGGCGAGCAGAAGCAGGTGGGAGAAATCGGTATGCGACGTAGGCAAACGAACGACAGTACGTGTGCGAAAATATGATTCAATATTGAAAGCTCTTTCGTCACTGGAAAACGCGAACATATTTCTGGAACATACTATACTCACTAACTCAGTACTGTTCACTTAATATGCGGCCTTGGTTCTGTGTTGAGGACAGTTGGAACTTCATTAGTAGAAGGGGTGGGAGTGAAGTACATTAAAAAACTCAGGTACAATAAAAATTGAAGTAAAAATAAAATGATATCCCTGTATATCTTACACTCTAACTAATAATGATGTATACATTATTGAGAGTTTATGAAATTAGTTTGTTTCATAGAGGACGTTTGAATTTCAGTGTTTCCATTATTGAGTGGTTGCTTTTTCTCAGACAGGAGAGCCAGCGGTTAAAATCTATTCTGTTACAACAATTGACATAACCAACAGTATTTATTCAAACGCAAAGAAAAATTTAAAGCAAGATAATGGTAGTTATCTGTTTTATAATACAAGATGGTTCTTAGCTTGATATTTTCAAAAATTAAAGCGAAATTCCCTTTCTGCTGATGATATCTTTGTTAAGATTTTTGTGGAGTAAAATATATTTTCCTTCACTCATTGTTTACACTGAAAAATGTTGTGTTAGCTTTGTGTATATCGAGTCTTGGGTGGTTTTAACACGAAGGGGGTGCTTCTTTTATATCTCCGTGACTTTTAGCGATTCTCCCCTCGCCCATTTCGTAAAAATGGCCTCTCTTCTCATTTCTAACTGTGAGCACCAGATGTCACCACCCTCAGTCTCATTTGCATACTGCAGCTCTTACAAACTTGAAATAGAACTTGGAGACATATTAAAAATCTTCTCAGATGTTTCGAGGAGGGGTGCAGAGGGGGTGATTCTTAATCTTGCGTTATTTTCCTTTCTTATGTAGATGCGCACGGCCAAATACATTTTTTTTCTGCCGTCATTTGTTCATATTTTTATATTTTGTAAGGGATGTTTAAATTAAAGTCACCCTAACCTCGTTTTTGTCTGTATAGGCCTTCAAATGTCTCTAATGAAGTCCAAGTTTTTATTTAATGGTTGGCAGCATTGTGCAGAAACGGCAGATTTTAATTAAAGATATACATCTCAACACAACAGTCTTTTTTATCAGACTTTGATATGTGTTGAAAAACAAAAGACTAAAAATGAAATAAAAAAATTGTAACTCGACAACAGTAACCACGGCCTCCTGGTATACGCACATATACTAAACACGCGATTTGACCACATTAAAGCGTGTATAAATAACTTGCTTACAAATGGCTTTTAAGGAACCCGGAGGTTCATTGCCGCCGTCACATAAGCCCGCCATCGGTCCCTATCCTGAGCAAGATTAATCCAGTCTCTATCATCATATCCCACCTCCCTCAAATCCATTTTAATATTATCCTCCCATCTACGTCTCGGCCTCCCTGAAGGTCTATTTCCCTCCGGCCTCCCATCTAACACTATATATGCATTTCTGGATTCGCCCATACGTGCTACATGCCCTGCCCATCTCAAACGTCTGGATTTAATGTTCCTAATTATGTCAGGTGAAGAATACAATGCGTGCAGTTCTGGGTTATGTAACTTTCTCCATTCTCCTGTATTTATTTTATTTTATTGGGTTATTTTACGACCCTGTATCAACATCTGGGTTATTTAGCGTCTGAATGAAATGAAGGTGATAATGCCGGTGAAATGAGTCCGGGGTCCAGCACCGAAAGTTACCCAGCATTTGCTCGTATTGGGTTGAGGAAAAACCCCGGAAAAAGCCTCAACCAGGTAACTTGCCCCGACCGGGGTTCGAAACCGGGCCACCTGGTTTCGCGGCCAGACGCGCTGACCGTTACTCCACAGGTGTGGACCATTCTCCTGTAACTTCATCCCTCTTAGCCCCAAATTTTTTCCTAAGAACCTTTTTCTCAAACACCCTTAATCTCTGTTCTTCTCTCAAAGTGAGAGTCCAAGTTTCAGAACCATAAAGAACAACCGGTAATATAACTTTTTATAAATTCTAACTTTCAGATTTTTTGACAGCAGACTGGATGATAAAAGCTTCTCAACTGAATAATAACAGGCATTTCCTATGTTTATTCTGTGTTTAATTTTCTTCGAGTGTCATTTATATTTGTTACTGTTGCTCCAAGATATTTGAATTTTTCCACCTCTTCGAAGGATAAATCTCCAATTTTTATCTTTCCACTTCGTACTATGTTCTGGTCACGAGACATAATCATATACTTTCGAGGAATATCACTTTTGCTGAAGTCGTATAGATTTTGTCCAATATTCTTTTGAGAAGATTAACTCCGTATGTAGATGAAATTATTGGGGATCATCAGTATGGTTTTAGGCGTAATAGATCGACTATTGATCAGATATTTTGTATTCGACAGATAATGGAGAAAAAATGGGAGTATAAGGGTACAGTACATCAGTTATTCATAGATTTCAAAAAGGCATATGGCTCGGTTAAGAGAGAAGTTTTGTATAATATTCTTATTGAATTTAGTATTCCCAAGAACCTAGTTCGATTAATTAAAATGTGTCTCAGTGAAACTTACAGCAGAGTCCGTCCTCTACAATGGACAAATTTCCAATTTTTATATTTCCATTTCGTACAATATTCTGGTCACGAGACATAATCATATACTTTGTCTTTTACTTCCAAACCTGTCTTCTTACTTGCTTCAAGTAAAATTCCCGTGTTTACCCTAATTGTTCGTGATTTTCTCCTAACATTATTCACGTCATCCGCATAGACAAGAAGCTGATGTAATCCGTTCAATTCCAAACCCTCTCTGTTATCCTGGACTTTCCTAATGGCATATTCTAGAGCGAAGTTAAAAAGTAAAGGTGATAGCGCATCTTGCTATATGTTTCACTGAAACCGTTTATAAAAAAGCCATGAAGTCAATAAAGGAAACGAAATGAAATTATTCAGAATTATGTATGCACAATTTTTCTGTCAGTTTACTGAGACATTCCTGTATTTCAGTTTTATAAACCAGTCAACAATGGTAGTGATCCGTTGATAATCTCTAAATGAACTTCGACTTAATATGTGGAATATTTTCTGCAGGAATTTAGATACCTTAAAACTGATTTTTCCCATCGGTTTTGTCACAAAATTTTATACCATTTACAATGGTCACATGATTCATTTTTCATTTGAAATTTATAATTTGTATCCAGTATGGCGGCTTTCAAGATGACGGGATGTTACAATCATGTGTGCAATTGGCTGATTCATTTATGTTATAATACTTGTTTTGTGTGCATACAGTCTTAGGAAAAGGTTTTTTTCGCATAGATATTTTATAAGTCTCAGAAAGGAGGAAGTGCACATGATCAAAGGACGAGCGATCTGGTTCACAAGAGGACTGACTAGTTGAGGTAATAATATTAGTTTTGTTTCGTTGTATATCTGATCATGCGCACTACATCCTTTCTGGGACTTAGAAGTATTTGTGCGACAAAACTTTTTGTAAGACTGTAGTACAATAGTGAAGGAAAATTTAACTTGTGCGAGATCGTGCGTATTTGCTTGGTTTCCGCACAAAACCAATCCGCGGTAAGTCTAAAATTCCACATTCAGTATTCCCAACCTAACACACATAACAATTTCCCTCTTCTTACCGCTTAAGTGACATATTGATTTTACTGCTTTAGGCTTTTAACATATCATTTTTAGAGACGTTCAATATAGTAATAATTATAAATTGGAAACTTACCACTGCAATTTCACCTAAATTGCAATGTTAATTATTGTTTTTAAATATTTCACAAAAATTAAGTAAACTCTACAACTCCACTAAAGTTACTGCATTCGTGATGCAAGTAACATTAAGGAAGCCGTGAAAAAATCAACAAGATTCCAGACTCATCATAGACTGGGGGGAAAAAAAGACAGGCGTATATCAGGGCCTGCTGGAGTATAGTAAACACAGAAAACATTTGAAAGCAACAATGTTGAAGATAGATATTTTTGTTTTGCAAATTTGCCGTCATTGAACAGAAACCAAGATGGAGATTTCATTGCAACTAATTAGAAATTCCTCTTTCAGGTATGTAATAAACGATCTTCGCACAAAATAATGTACGATACACGAGCGGTATGTTTTCTTTCAATTCTCGGAAATTAAAAATGCTCAACTACGTTTTTCAAACTTTTCCTCGAATATGAAAACTTCAACATACCGCTCTTGTAACGCATATTACTACTTATTCCGTAGAAAATAATCTAGGGTTATGTAATTGCGTTGATAAAAAAACTTTTTTTTTTACAAAATCTGTATAAATTACAATGAGAAAATAGTCTATGCCTCGTCTTTGAAATAAATTGTTAAATATATTTTCTTCTCGCACTCTAATTTGGACGTGAAACGTATTTCTAGCGATGTGCTAGCAGGCATAGATGGCAGCAACAGTATTGTTTAACGCGCAAACGCGTAACAGTTGAAGGTCGTTACCAGCCCTCGGATTTGCATGCAAATGCTTGTTTCGTTAGCGTGCTTGTATAATCATAGAAGGCATTTGTACGAGTAGTCAGTACATCCAACTGCTAAGTTTTATACTTAATAGACATGTATATTGTGCCGTTAACACGTATTACCAGGGTTCTACATCTATTACACGCATTTAATAAGTTTCTACTAGCGTTGTTCATATTATAATCCATTTATGCTGATTTGGACGGTCAGTATACAAACACAATTGGCAGTGAATCCCACTGAAATAATCAAGTGATCGTCAATTTGGAAGAACTTCCACGTTAAGAAAAAAGCATTGGTTTTATGGGCCTTGCCTAGTACATTGTACAAGCTATATGGTAGATAGCCGTTTCTATGGCAACTGGTCATTTGATGGAATAGCCCCATATGCTCAATGCTTTTATCTTAACGTGATAGCAGTTTCTCTTTTCTTTTGTTTTTCTCGTCGAGCTTTGTGTCACTTATGCGTATGTATTTATTAATTGATGCAAGTTTTCGCCCCTTCCTTCTACAATCCACGATAATATTTATGTTTCATTTATTTCCTAACGTTACATTGCCTTTCTTCATCTTTAGTTTTTAACGTAAAACTCCTGTGGGCCTGACATTTCAGGAATCTGCTCACAATTCTGTTAATAACTTACAGTAGGCTTTGAATGACTGAAATTATGATGTGTTAAAAAAATGAAAAAGAAAGTTGTTTCTAAACCAGCCAGCCACAATAAAACATAAAAAGAAAACAAATGAATGTCACAAGATAATGAATTAATTTGTAACGTATAAAACCGTAACGAAATATTGGACATAAACTAATTTTAATTTGATAAAATTTATTATTATTATTATTATTATTATTATTATTATTATTATTATTATTATTATTATTATTATTTATTACAATAAATTTAAAACAACTCATTGTCGTCATATTGATGTGTGTATCGTTTCGACTATCAATTGCATTGTTGTCTGTAGACTAGGCCTCCTGGAATGAGGAAGCGATTATGAAGTAGTTAACGAGAAGGCTCCGCCTTATTAAATTTAAATGTGGGGAGTGTGAAGACAGAAATGAAAAGAAATATCAAATTTTTATTTCAAATCCCGAACACCCTTACAGTCCCAACCATGTTCATAATAACAATCGCGAACAGCATAAAAGTTCCTGTTACTTTTTTCATTCATTCATTCATTCATATGCTGTTGCATTTTGAAATTAATTTTTGTAATCATTTTCATTTTTGTTTAATAATTTTAATTTGTACTCACTAGCTAGCTAGTTAAATAAACAAATAAATAAATAAATAGATAAATAAGTAAGTAAATAAATAAATGAATAAATAAATAAATAAGTAAATAAATAAATAAGTAAATAAATAAATAAGTAAATAAATAAATAAGTAAATAAATAAGTAAATAAGTAAATAAATAAATAAGCAAATAAAGAAGTAAATAAGTAAGTAAATAAATAAATAAGCAAATAAATAAGTAAATAAATAAATAAGTAACTAAGTAAACAAAAAATAAATAAACAAATAAATAAATTAAAGTCTTTAGGTTGAAAAAAATACTTACCAACAAAGCTTAGTTTATTAATCGAATCATTAATCTATTAAATTATTCCTGAGGACATTTCAATTCATTTATTTTTTTATCATATATACCCTTTCAGTAGTTAATTTATTCTTTTCTTATTTTTTTATTTATTTCTTCGTCTATTTTCAAACTTACTTTTCAGTGTTTATTTTATTTTTGTATTCACTGATTTATTCATTATTTAAGTTTTCTTTACATTTTTTAATCATTTGTTCGTTTATTTATTCGTTCATTTGTTTGTTTATTCTTTTTTTATTTCCGTCTTATTCTTCCCGTTATTCATTTGTTCATTATTTCTGTTCATTGATTTAACATTGCCATCCATATATAAAAACAATGATGAACTAACTTAATCAGTGGGTCATGTATAGAAATTAGCAGGCTTTGACAAATTTCTAAAACAAGAGAACATCAGACGTTGACTTAGCAACCGTAAAGGATGTTCTCTTGTTTTACAAATTGTCAAAGCCTGCTAGTTTCTAAACTTGGCCAACCGATTAAGTTATTTCTTCGTTGTTTTTATACATAGATAGGTTTCTTATTGCAATATTAAATTCCTTTGTCCTGTATTCAGAAGAATACACGATATGTCCTTGCAACTATTTATTTCTTTTTTTCTCGTTGTCTTTTATTTATCTTCCCATTTCAATTCCTCATTAATTCTTACGATTTTGTAGTGAATAAATGAGCGAACTAGAGAATAAATTGTCAAATAAAGAAAAAGAATGTCTGCTGGGTTGCCGGGCCTGCTTCTAACAAACGACGAAAAAAATGTTCCAGCGGACGGACGGTACAGCTGACGCTGGTCGTTTATCCAGCACGCAGTGAGTGCTAGAGTGACCTCAGTGCCAGTCAGACCGCTGTGTTCTCCTTTGTTCATTAAGGGATGCTTCTTCTGTTACTGGGCACTTTCCAGTTGAGCCTAATTGATTATCAATTTGTTCATCTTTAATATTTATAAATCCACTAGTATGTAGGCCCAGAATTGAACGAGGTACTCTATAGAGAGAAAGGAATGTGACGCACTAAAATGCTACTTTCCAGATTTTGGCGTAAATATACGCTTTCCACTTCTAATACAAAAAAAAAAAAAAACAGTTTTGCATATTTGTTAGGTGCATTTTTGCGAATTAAAAAAATAATTGAACAAGTGAATGGGAAGAAATGAAACAATGAATAAATACTTACTTACTTACTTACTTACTTACTTACTTACTTACTTACTTACTTACTTACTTACTGGCTTTTAAGGAACCCGCAGGTTCATTGCCGCCCTCGCATAAGCCCGCCATTGGTCCCTATCCTGAGCAAGATTAATCCAGTCTCTATCATCATATCCCACCTCCCTCAAATCCATTTTAATATTATCTCCCCATCTACGTCTCGGCCTCCCTAAAGGTCTTTTTCCCTCCGGCCTCCCAACTAACACTCTATATGCATTTCTGGATTCGCCCATACGTGCTACATGCCCTGCCCATCTCAAACGTCTGGATTTAATGTTCATAATTATGTCAGGTGAAGAATACAATGCGTGAAATAGAAAGATAAAATGATAGTGAAACGATTTTAAAATAAATTGAATAACTCTTGATTGGAAATGTACATTTAAATATTTTTATTAAATGTCAACATAAAATAAATAGTAGTTGAATATCAACATAAAATAAATATATTCATTGAATGCTAATATAAAATAAATTTATTTATTGAATTTAATACAAATTAAATATTGATCAAATGCTAGTATAAGTCAAATATTTATTGAATGTTAATATAAATTAAATATTTACTGAAAGTTAATAAAAAATAAATATTGATTCATAGAAAATATACAGGATGTCCCACAAGTCCCCCATCATAGGCGATATAAAATTTGTAATGTCCGCAGTTGGCTCGACGTGAACTTCCGTAATCGGTGGACAGGTAGCAGAGTACCCAGATAATGGTCTCCCAGATCGCCAGACTTAAACTCCCTTTGACTTTTTCTTATGGGGTTATCTGAAGGAAAAGGTGTAAGAAGTGAAGATTCGTGATCTACAACATTTACGAACACGGATCCAGGAAAAGTGTCGTGAAACCAGAGCTGATATGTTACACCGCATTGTCAATAGCATGAAGTTTCGCCTTCAGACATGTTTTGAACTTGGAGGCGCTCATATCGAGAACATATTACAATTTACCCTAATTCGGGACGAACGGAAAAACTTAACCAGGTACAAGGCGACTTTTTGCGACGGATAGCGGGGGTGGGGAAGGGAACGGTTAACAGCGGAATCCTAAGAGAATTCGGGCGCCATAGAAACTCAATAGAACTGAGGATTCTGCATGGAGATCAGTGTCTTATTAGAGCGGTCTGTTATAGGGAGCAACTCGAGAGGAGACACCAAGTAACCTGGGCAGGTAGAATACGCAGAGAGTTGGAGGAAATAGGCATGAGATTTATAATCGGGGAAGATTGCAGGAACAAGCGAAATGTCTGGCGGAAAGTCAAGAAACGCCTGAAGGATATAGAGAGGCAAATAACAGAAGGGGAATGTAGGGTTAAGGTTGCTCTGGAGATCCAATCGATGATCAAAACAAATTGGGGAACCGAGTTATACCTCTATGGAGGAAGCAGAGAAGGCAGACTGGGCTTAACCTGGTTTCGTCTAGGAGCTTGGAGGGCACATAAAATCGTCAACGAAGAGGGGGCGAGAATATGTCCTCTTTGCTGTAGGCTGTTACACTATTGTATCAAGGAATTTAAATTTGTCTAGTATTCTTTGTCATTTAGGCAGTCTACTATGGCAGAAAATATATTAAAACTACAATATCAATAAATAATGTACAAAATGGTATTATATTAGTATCATTTATTACAGAAAATCCCTAATTAAAACTAAATAATCATAATATTAACAAAAAAAAAATAAAGACCTAGTAACGCAATCAACGGAGTTTAAAATCCCTGCCAGTCATTACCACCCTTAAAAACCATCCCCCTCTCCTGGGTTTGAACTATGGAATCTCGGATCCTAACGGTAATCACGATACGCGATGTACAGAGCTTATATTCTCTTGAAAATCAGACGCCGGCATCCCAGCATTGCAGCCATGTAAATTCCGCTCTCGATTCTAAATTAATGCGGTCCGGACCTTGCAGTAAACCACCGAGCTCATCATACAGATGGCTCGTCATGCCTTATATCTGAGGAATCCGTGCAAGTGCTGGTGGGTCTTCCCTGTTTTGCAGTGACGTTTTTAAGCTGTGCAACAGATTGAGAGCTGGTTGCATAGCAACGTAGACCCTCCTTCTGTCCGGGAAACATAGAGCATACGTTTAGGTAATAAAATTGAATTGGGTCATATTTCTAAATCAAATGCTGTTAAATTTCATATGAATTAAACTTCAGGCTGTTTCATTCTTAGTGAGGGAAACACGTTGGTGAGTTCAGTGTTGCCAAATGATGTTCGGTGAATTCCACTACATAATTAATCTATAGTAATAATAAAACTGTAACCTAAATTGTTTCTGGTAGTCATTGATTTTTTCAAAAAAATACTTGCTGTTAACATGTATAATTAACTATCCTGAGACAGAAAATCGAGTTTTTTTTATTTTTGTTCGTCTGTATGTTTGTTACTTTTCACTGCATAATGACTGAACAGATTTCCATGAAAATTGGTATAGAAAATCAGTTAGGTCCAGTTAGATTTTAGGATATGTGACATTCAAAATATTTTCTTTCAAAGTGGTGTTATAAGAGGACCTGAAGTAAATAAATCGAAATATTTAGATTGTTATTGATTTTTTATGAGAATGTTACATAACAAAAGTTGCTTTAAAAATACTTCCGTCAAGTTTTATCCCGTGAAAAATATTAATAAGACTGATTTAATGAGATATATTCATTCATTCATAGATAGGTTTCACCCCAAGGGCGGTCTTTCACTGCAAACTCAGCATTCACCTTACTCTTTGTCTCCGCATATGATCCATATATCTTAATGTCGCCTATCATCTGATATCTTCTTCTACCCCGAACTCTTCTCCCGTTCACCATTCCTTCCAATGCATCCTTCAGTAGGCAGTTTCTTCTCAGCCAGTGACCCAACCAATTCCTTTTCCTCTTCCTGATCAGTTTCAGCATCATTCTTTCCTACCCACTCTTTCCAACACAGCTTCATTTCTTATTCTGTCTGTCCTTTTCACACGCTCCATTCTTCTCCATATCCACATTTCAAATGCTTCTAGTCGTTTGTCTTCACTTCGTCGTAATGTCCATGTTTCTGCCCCATATAAATACCACACTTCACACAAAGCACTTCACTAGTATCTTCCTTAGAATAAGATGTAAGAGTTTTAAATAGCAGTGCGTTTTATGTTAGTCAACCAGACTACAGGGTGAACAATAAGTGATGTCATTGATTTGAGGGGGTTATTCTTTGAGATATTTCAAACAAAAAAAATTTAATACAGTTTTGCATCTTTTTATTTCTTTTCGAGATAAAAATTGTTTTATACAGAACATTTCATAGCGTGTTGTTGGAAAGCCATTGATTTAATTCCCAATATGTTCAGTCAATTTAAAGAGAGCAGTGTTTTATGATAATAAATTATTGAAAGAATTTTAGTTTTGTCCTTTAAATGTGCATAAATTTGATCAGAACAAATGTAACTTTTTAAAATTTCTTTGCAGAACGAAATGTTATATTTTTTCAGATCAAATTTCTGCACATTTAAAGGACAAAACTAAAAGTCTTTCAATCATTTATTATCATAATACACGTATAATTGACGAAAAATCTTTTTTTTATATAGAGATTTCTAGTGAGAAATATATTCCATTAACAAGTCATTTGAGTAGAAGATATGAATAGGAAATAAATTTGTTAATTATTTTCTGAAACTTTTTTCTTGGCTCTTCAAAGCTTTTACATAATTAGGCGTTGCAATGAAGTCTGTAATACATGAATAGTGAACTGCTTTTTTATAACAGCGTACATTAACAGAGGGTAAATGGAGGTTTGATTTATGTCTTCATTTTAATATGAAAATGATCAAATAAATAATATACTGACAAAAAGTAACGTTAAAATTTCTCAATTTTGGAATATGTCTCACAAAATATTTTTATGCACACCTGTCATTATTCTTACATCTATTGTAAAACAAAAGTATGTTTAGTTTCAGATGAGTTAGCCCAAAATATTAATCTATATTTCATTCTAGAATTAAAGTATGGAACGTATTACATTTTAAGTGTGTTTATATTGCCAATAGAGGATAAAAATCATTGGCTGAGCCTTGGTATCCATGGTTACATAGTGTCTTTATAATAAAAGTAATACGTATGGGTTTTTTGTATCGTAGCAGAAAACAAATGAGGTCGGTATATAAAAACATCTGAGCGCGTCTAGCATTCATACATGCCAGTTCCCGCGATTTGGTTTTTGTGTGTAAAGGAGCATTGCAACCACACATAGCTACAGCTGTAACACAGGGAATCGCAGCTATATTTGCAGGGTTGTACAAATAACATATTTTTTATGGGAAAGTGTCTACACAACTTCTCGAGATACTTTTTATATTGCAACTAATTTTGGCGTATTTTGGTAATGATTTCTCTTTCGGTAAGGGAAGCAAAAAGAGCCCATACAAAACTTTAAGCAAAACTAAATAATGATAATGACATTATTTTCGTTATGTTGAGAATTACAAAAGAAGTTTTATTCCCTTGAGTAACTTTACTGGTATATTTATTTATTATTATGTAACGTTGTGCGATTATTTTCAGTAATTTATGCATATATAATTGTTGTATACACAAACATAACGTTGTTGATAGGATACAGACTGTACGATGTTGTCCGAAGTACAGACAGTTCTTAAAAATGCTTGTGAATGTACGTGTGTTTTTAAAATTAATGTTTTCCATACATGTTCTATATACATTTTAATATTATGTGTTTTTATCTTTTTCAGGTGAGTACTCGTTGCCTAGCAATTCTTGACGTAAGTAGACTAGCAAATTTTGTTTCTTAACTCGGTATTCATTTGTTTATTTCATGTAATACGAGGCCATGCAATATATGGATGTAGTTAGTGTTTTTCGTAAGATGGAATTATAATCGAGGTGGAATTTATAGAGCCAATAAATGAAGAAAGATAATGAAGTTCTTTAACAAACCGATTCACCCCTCGCGCACGCTTTGTCCACCACAAACTATAAATTCACGCACGTTAAACAAATTGATCGACAAAATGAAACCTGTGAAGATTTCGCTCGTTTCCCAAGGCACCAATGGAATGTAAGAATCTATTGAGTTTTAACCAATTAAAACCAACTGCAATTTTGTCGCATCTAATGCGCAAATGTTTAATACCTTGTCGCACCTGATTTTCATTGTTTTCCTAACAATACAGAGGGCCGTGGAACACGTAGGCTAAATATGACGGAAAGTTTGTCATGCTAACTAATGTAACTATAAAATGCAGTATCTTAATTTATACTCGTATATAACGTAATCTGTTTTTGGTGTCATAAAGTATTTTTAATATATTCGCGAAATAATGTTATTCAAATATCACAAATATATCTTTATCGACTTACCGACATTATGACTTTAAGTGGTGTGTGGAAGAGAAGATCTCCTGGCCATGACTCTGCCAGAATAAATAAATAAATAAATAAATAAATAAATAAATAAATAAATAAATAAATAAATAAATAAATAAATGAATGAATGAATGAATGAATGAATGAATGAATGAATGAATACATACATACATACAGACATAAATGAATGAATCAATATATAAATAAATAAGTGAATGAATGAATATATAAATAATTAAATGAATGAATACATACATAAATAAATAAGTGAATGAATGAATACATAAATAAATGAATGAATTATATAAATAAATAAGGGATTGAATGAATACAAAAATAAATAAATGAATGAATACATAAATGAATGAATGAATGAATGAATATATAAATAAATAAGTGAATAAATGAATATATAAATAAATAAGTGAATGAATGAATACATAAATAAATGAATGAATATATAAATAAATAAGGGATTGAATGAATACAAAAATAAATAAATGAATGAATGAATGAATATATAAATAAATAAGTGAATAAATGAATATATAAATAAATAAGTGAATGAGTCAGTACAAAATTAAGTAAATAAATGAATAAATAAATAAATGAAGACATAAATAAATGAATGAACGAATGAATACATAAATAAATAAGAATATATAAATAAATGAATGAATGAGTGAATGAATGAATAAACGAATGAATACATAAAAAATAAAAAGTGCATAAGTAAAGAAATAAATAAGTAAATGATTAAGCAAATAATTAAGTAAACGATTAAGCAAATAATTAAGTAAATGATTAAGCAAATAATTAAGTAAACGATTAAGCAAATAATTAAGTAAACGATTAAGCAAATAATTAAGTAAATGATTAAGCAAATAGTTAAGTAAATGATTAAGCAGATAGTTAAGTTAATAATTAAGCAGATAGTTAAGTAAATAATGAAGCAAATAGTTAAGTAAATGATTAAGCAGATAATTAAGTAAATGATTAAGCAGATAGTTAAGTAAATGATTAAGCAGATAATTAAGTAAATGATTAAGCAAATAGTGAAGTAAATGATTAAGCAGATAATTAAGTAAATTATTAAGCAAATAATTAAGTAAATGATTAAGCAAATAATTAAGTAAATGATTAAGCAGATAATTAAGTAAATGATTAAGTAGATAGTTAAGTAAATGATTAAGCAGATAGTTAAGTAAATGATTAAGCAGATAATTAAGTAAATGATTAAGCAGATAATTAAGTAAATGATTAAGCAGATAGTTAAGTAAATGATTAAGCAAATAATTAAGTAAATGATTAAGCAGATAATTAAGTAAATGATTAAGCAGATAATTAAGTAAATGATTAAGTCAATAAGTAAATAAATAAGTACTTAAGTAAATAAATAAATAAGTAAATGGTTAAGCAAATAATTAAATAAATAAATAAGCAGATAGGTAAATAAGATACAAGGAACTAAATAAAATATATTAATGAATAGATTAATAATAAAAAAATAAAAAATAAGTAAATAAATAAATGAATCAATCAATCCATCAATAAATGAATGAATGAATAAATTAATTAATATATGATTGAATAGATAAATAAGTAAATAGATGAATATATGAATAGATGAATAATTGAATAGTCGAGTAAATGAATATATGAATAAATAATCTTTGTAAAGAAGCACAGTTTAAGAACACTCAAGTTTTATTAATGTTGTGTTATCTGGCACCTTAGATTTTTGTTTATTGAAAAATCTATAATGAAGTGTTTACAAGAAGTGTCCACAGGATGAAAGATTTAAAAAAGAGATAGATTTCCGAATAATTTAATTGTCTATGTAAACGAACGACATTTTGAGGTACGTGTCAAGAGAATGTATAATGGAAAACCTCTGCATAGGAGGCAATACCTCCATACTGTGTTCGAACTGTTAGATGGGTCTAGACGGTAAGCTTTTTTTTCTAGGGGTCCACCTTCTATCCTCACGGGGATTGTAGGCAGTAGTGTAGACAACTTTCGCGTTCTCTGACACACAGTAGGCGCTTCATATGTGATTATCCTCTGTGCCAGAACATAAAGAGAAACGTACTGCAGTTACCCCACAGGATATGGGTTCGTAAACCACCCTGTGTTTCCGCACCTGGACATCTTCCGTCCTTGTTCTTTCTATTGGTTGTTTTTCTTTGTGAATTACTAGACTCGCGTCTGGTTTTACAGATAACTTTACTTCGTTAGAGCTCCGTGGTGTTTAACTTGGATTTCCATCCCAGATCCCGGCTTCTCCCCGATGTTTGCACTTAGGTTGCGCCCCTCTTCTACCAGGGAAACCATTTTCACAAATTCGCCACCAGGTTTGCAGGGAAGAATATTGCGTTGTTGACACAGCTTCTGCCAGGCGGGGAGTTCCAGTTCGCCTTTAAATATTAAGAGCAAACACACAAGTTCTAAGCCTGTGGCGCGCAACGTGGGGTCCGCGACTAGCGGACGTACGTTTGTTTCATTCTTACAATTCTTTTTTATTACATTTCACTTTATAACAGTTTAAAATACAATCAAACTTTAAAATAACAGAATATATGGCTTAAGTAGTAAGGTTTGAGACCCGCATTCAGGAGGTACCGGGTTCAGACCCTGTGACCAACCATTCTGACTGTTTTTTATATTTTTCCCCAGTCACAAAGGCAAATGGGTTGGAAATCTACATGCCATGGTCCACACCTGTGGAGTAACGGTCAGCGCGTCTGGCCGCGAAACCAGGTATCCCGGGTTCGAATCCCGGTCGGGGCAAGTTACCTGGTTGAGGTTTTTTCCGGGGTTTTCCCTCAACCCAATACGAGCAAATGCTGGGTAACTATCGGTGTTGGACCCCGGACTCACTTCACCGGTATTATCACCTTCATATCATTCAGACGCTAAATAACCTAAGATGTTGATACAGCGTCG
Source organism: Periplaneta americana (assembly GCF_040183065.1). Taxonomy (NCBI): domain Eukaryota; kingdom Metazoa; phylum Arthropoda; class Insecta; order Blattodea; family Blattidae; genus Periplaneta; species Periplaneta americana. The sequence continues at coordinate 11,797,629 of NC_091118.1, read as the reverse complement.
TAAAATAACCTACTAAAAAAATTCACATGCCATGATTCATCACCGCCTTAATCACCAATATCATAAACATTAATTAAAAACTGTAATCAGTTACATGAACACAAGCCATTTATAACACATGACAATAGAAATAAAGTCAAAAATTTTTTACGGTCTACTGATATATCTAAAGATCCTACACACGCCATATGACCACAGATGTTAAAGAATGTATAAATGAAGTGAAAAAAGTACACTGTGTACGAAAAATCTTGGTGGGGTTCCAGAGGGTTATATTTCTTTAATAAATGGAGGTAGAAATGCTATATTGGTGCCAGATGAAAATAAGTCTCAAAACTTTTCTTCTGTAGGGGAGTAGCGGGTACAGTGAGACACAAAATATTAAGGCATATGTATGCAAGTGATAATTCAAGTATTTTTAAAATCAAGTGCAATAGAAATAGACATTAAAACATGGAGTACAATAATACATAAACAGATAAAGGACATAATAGATATACAATACGTGTTTGTCAAAAAAATGCAAATGTCTCACTGTTCCCATTCAGTGAGGTACAGTGAGACACCACAGTGTGTATTGACGGACATTGAAATTATTTACATTTATTTCAAAAGAAAACAAAAACTTGCTGTCTCTTTATCTTGACATGTTCTGTAGGCTTATTTAGAGTAATTTTGATGTCTGACTTCGAAACAATTGAAACATCTGGAACATTTGGAAAAGTGAAGTTTCCATGACATTTCAAACTTCTGCGAAAAAATGAAATGAATTTTTGGTGACAACAAAGCATATAATTATAAGAATTTAATTTAATTCTTTGTTATTTTTTAACGTTTTCTTAAATTTTGTGAATAATGAAAATGTAATGTATCCATTATTTTAAGCTACAGTTCCTAAATTGGTTACTAGTATGTTCATTTTTAATGTTAGTTACTGGTAAATGTAATATAATTACAGTTTGTTTTTGCAAATCATTGGTACATGGGAACAGTGAGACGTCTCAGTGTACCCCTCAATGGCATGTCTCACTGTTCCCTTTACGCATAGTTCGCTTAAAAATGATGCCATCACGTCATACTTAAAACAAGAAAGACGAAACTTTGCCAAACATAACCTCAAATACCATAGTATTAGGTAACAAAACATTCATATTTATATCTCATTTGTATATCCAATATAAGCTTCATTAAACACAAGGCAAAATTTTACTTCTAGAGTGAAAAATTACGAATTATTTTTTCATCACTCACCTTTATAACTAGAATCAAATCGAGTATGAAAATACTTTTACTTTACTCATGCAACATACAACTCCACTGTTACTAACATCTCAACATCAAAATTTACCATCTAATAAAAAATATCTCACTGTTCTCCCTGTCTTACTGTACCCCACTTCACCCCAAAGTTTGGAGCACTGAAGGAAAGAAAAGACGGTAACAATCAAACAAATGTAATAATTTTCATTGTTACAATCAATATTGAAGCGTTGGGCCAAATAACGATCTATGTTGCAATTTTTCAAAATCGAATTTTTAATGGAATAATACGTGTAAGTTATAATCTTGCAATATTTGTATTGTACAGGAACATCACTTTATTTTTACCAACATTTTTAACATTAACCTGGCTATACTCGGAAACACTGTTGCCCCCTTCCATTACAGGAGTTTGATGTTACTAGTGCAATATGTAAACAAATCATTTTACTAGGTATAGGAGGAGAGAAAAGTAGTGTATCCATTTATGTTGTAGGGAAATACGATATTACGATTTTCAGTTTGATCATCACTTTTATGGAATTTATCAAAATACAGTAGAGTAGTAACATTTTTTTTATTCAAAAACTCAACTTTTCAGGCGGCTATGTTCGTTTTGTAATGTCTACTTTATTTAGCATATTAATTACTAGTGTTAACATACAATATAGAGAGTGCATTTAAATTGAGGGGGGTCATAAGTAAAGGGCTGTAAGTGCACTTAAGTTACTTTTGAGAAAATGGGGTTTAAATATTTAAGGTTTCGTAAAATCGGTGAAATTTTTATTTAAATTTTAATGTGTGATGAGATTAAAATATCCCTTTGCCACTAAAATTTTAGACACTTTAGCTTACACTGGATGCACTTAACTCATGTTATTACAAATGTCACTAGCATTCCTTTGCTTCTAGCCACCTCAATTCAAAATAAGCTAATCTGAATTTTTAAACAAGTTGCTGAAATTGGTTGCCGTTCATTACAATGCAGGCTTCAATTCTTTAATGCATATTATTAAAAACATTTTGAAGCATATTCTTCGAAATTGAATTTATCGTTTCTTGAATATAATTTCTTAGTACGATATTATTAATGTAGGTTCTTTCTTCTATAGAAAACGCAACCATATTTCTGAAACACACTATACACTGCAGTGTTTACTTCACTGCTTGAAGACTTTGAATGCAACAGCGGCCGTAAGTTTGTGTGTCTGACGGGAGCAAGGACATTACTGAAGGAGTGGGAGTGAAGTACATTCAGAAATGTAGGTACAATAAAAATGCAAGTAAAAATAAAATGATTTCCCTGTATATAGTTGTTATATGTAATGTAACATTTTAAAGAAAGAAAACCAAATCATAGTTGGAAAAATAGAAAAAATAAAAATAAAAATAAAAACTGTGACACAATATCTAATTCCATTCCCCTGAATGAATTATGTATTTAACTCGTGACCTTCGGAAATTATTCTCAAGATCCAGGTCTCAACAATAGTAAATATTGACCACAGCCTTCTTGAATGTCAGTATCGTTAAGATGAATGGAAATGGCACACGTAATTTTAATGACCGACTGTATACGCCAATTTCTGGATCATTGTACAATCAATGCCGGTTGCGTTGTTGCAACTCTTACCTATTAGGCCTATGTAAACAAAAGAACTCTAGTTTGAAACTTGCTCAGTGATTTTGGGGCAGATTGTACAAGATATGAAGCTGATGCTTTTGACGAGTGGCGTGGCCTCTGGTGATCTCCATGGAAACTTAGTCGTCCTGCGTGGCTCGTTGAATATTAAACAGTTGCTAGAAACTTTATTCTGGTGTGGCGGCCATTTCCTCGGGCGATCCCGCAGCATGACTGCCTGCGACAGATTCAGGAGAGGAACGCTTGGCGGTAAGAGGGCAGACAGACGGACAGACTGCCCGCAAATTGCACGGAATGGCCCACTTAGCTTGTTCATTGTCAGGATGTGGAGAAAAGTTATCACTTTGTGAATTATAAGTCCCAAAATTCTTCGGTTCGAACCTCATTTCTTCTCATGTAGTAAATCTTTAGATTTCAATTTATTTCTCCGCTTTAAAAAGCCTACAGGAGAATATAAAAGCTCGGTAATACCCTACAATTATCTGATTACAAGCGGTAAATACATAAAAAATATATTTTCTTACATGTCCGGCGTCTTTCACGGAACTTTTTTCATTTTGTTATGTTTGTTACACAGCTTTTTGTAATGTTTTATGTTAACCATTCAATTCAATAAAATATCGACGTTTCCTGTCCATTTTTGTCAGCGATTTCTACTAAACTATTGGACGGATTTTGTTCATATTCAGTATCTACGAGTCAATTTATCAGGGAATGATGTACATGAAATATAATAATTTTAGTACTAGTCTGTCTGTGTACAGCGATTTCTACTAAACTATTGGACGGATTTTGTTCATATTCAGTATCTACGAGTCAATTTATCAGGGAATGATGTACATGAAATATAATAATTTTAGTACTAGTCTGTCTGTGTACAGCGATTTCTACTAAACTATTGGACGGATTTTGTTCATATTCAGTATCTACGAGTCAATTTATCAGGGAATGATGTACATGAAATATAATAATTTTAGTACTAGTCTGTCTGTGTACAGCGATTTCTACTAAACTATTGGACGGATTTTGTTCATATTCAGTATCTACGAGTCAATTTATCAGGGAATGATGTACATGAAATATAATAATTTTAGTACTAGTTTGTCTGTGTACAGCGATTTCTACTAAACTATTGGACGGATTTTGTTCATATTCAGTATCTACGAGTCAATTTATCAGGGAATGATGTACATGAAATATAATAATTTCAGTACTAGTCTGTCTGTGTACAGCGATTTCTACTAAACTATTGGACGGATTTTGTTCATATTCAGTATTACGAGTCAATTTATCAGGGAATGATGTACATGAAATATAATAATTTTAGTACTAGTCTGTCTGTGTACAGCGATTTCTACTAAACTATTGGACGGATTTTGTTCATATTCAGTATCTACGAGTCAATTTATCAGGGAATGATGTACATGAAATATAATAATTTTAGTACTAGTCTGTCTGTGTACAGCGATTTCTACTAAACTATTGGACGGATTTTGTTCATATTCAGTATCTACGAGTCAATTTATCAGGGAATGATGTACATGAAATATAATAATTTTAGTACTAGTCTGTCTGTGTACAGCGATTTCTACTAAACTATTGGACGGATTTTGTTCATATTCAGTATCTACGAGTCAATTTATCAGGGAATGATGTACATGAAATATAATAATTTTAGTACTAGTCTGTCTGTGTACAGCGATTTCTACTAAACTATTGGACGGATTTTGTTCATATTCAGTATCTACGAGTCAATTTATCAGGGAATGATGTACATGAAATATAATAATTTTAGTACTAGTCTGTCTGTGTACAGCGATTTCTACTAAACTATTGGACGGATTTTGTTCATATTCAGTATCTACGAGTCAATTTATCAGGGAATGATGTACATGAAATATAATAATTTTAGTACTAGTCTATCTGTGTACAGCGATTTCTACTAAACTATAGGACGGATTTTGTTCATATTCAGTATCTACGAGTCAATTTATCAGGGAATGATGTACATGAAATATAATAATTTTAGTACTAATCTGTCTATGTACATCTGTTCATTACCATTTCGTTGTACTCTAAGAAAAAGTTATTTGTATTTGAATTTTCGCGTCATTGTTTTCAAATACACACGCATTTGCTGTAAAGAATATCCTTGCTTACAGATGCGGCCTGATATACCGCTGTTACCTGTCCGTTACGACATCCGCAATCTAGCCAGAGGTGGTATCCATAGAAATAAATCGTTATAAATAGTGGCATCCTGTCATGGCCCAGTCTGTTATCGCGTTGCGTGCCTACCTGAAAGGTCAGCTGTGTTTCACCCTATCGGAGAGCTGTCTAGCGGATCCCCGATTCTCTCTCACCTGTGTTGTGTAGGTGCAATTCAACACAAACACAACCACATCCGCAAGTTTACTGTCCAGAAAATGTGCAAAATAATATTAAAGATTATTCAGCTTCCATCGTTGTCTAATGGCTAGAGGTCTGGGCTTCTATTCATGTGGACCCCGTTCGATCCCCAGTGTACCCTCGATTTATAACTTTTGGTCCAAGTAACACAGGATTTTCTCCGGGAACTCCGGTTCCCCTGTGGCATCCCAACAAATCTCCATAATCATCTCATCTCATTTCGGGTGTAGCATAGACTAGCCTCCTATGTCGCACCCTAGGCAACAACTCTGTCGGTAAATTGGTCTACATAAGTGATATATCAAAGTTTATACTCGATGTTTCACGCAGCTACACAATCAGTTGCAAAGATTAGTATTGAAATAGGTATGAGTAAAATATTTTATAAGGTGTTTCAAAAGTAACTTATTATTGCCATTAAAATTGAATGAGGGGCTTTGGAAGAAGAGCTTAGACACGTGAAATCTTGTATTCGTAAAGGAATATTTTTATGGGGAAAAAAGTATTTTTTCGACTATTGTTGTGCGAATTATGACGTCATGGAAAACATTTGAAGAGTCCACTGCAAGAATGATGGATGTCATTTGGAATACATTTTGCAGGAGAAGCAATTGAAACTTTGAAATGCTTAGCGCTCAAAGCTTAACTGTGATTTTCCGATCATTACTGGACAGTGACTATCAGTGTTAATGCCATATAACTCTCTATGTACATTCTATATGTCTTAAGCTATGCATTGACAGTCTTGGTTCATTTTCGACAAGAAAGTGACATCCATCATTCTTGCAGTGGACTCTTCATTTTTAAGTAGCGCTCTGTGGTTTTTTTTAATATAATCTGGAAGAGCATGTTTTTGATGTGATACTTCATTTGTTTAGTACAAAAGCGCTATGGTTACGGTTACTATGGTAACAATTTTATTTTTTATATATTTTGTTAGTTCATTTGTTAGAGAGCAGTTTTTATTAATGAAATCAATATAAACAAGATGTACTGAACAAAAAAAAAAAATGAGAGAATTTATATTCTGATGGTGATAAGATTTTGTGACGAAAGACATACACAACAAGAGGTTTGCACACTTTTTAACGAAACTCATTCATAACGGCCCTCTATTTTTCATTAAACTGTGACTAGAATGGAAGGGAAATTCAGAGAACATTAACGTATCAGTAAAAGAAATCAATTTCCATAAATAATATCTTTTTCTGTGTTAATTTCATCAATAAAACTCCTTTCAAAACACAGGGACTAACAAAATGTATATATAATACAATTGTTACCATAGCAACCATAACCTCAGCTTCTGTATAAAACAAATGAAATATGACATATAAAATATGCTCTCTCAGATGATATTAAAAATTATAGCGTGTCATTTAAAAATGTTCTCTACCAGGCCTGCAGAACACGTGAGGGAAATATGACGTCAATCTCACTCAACTTCTATTGGGGATGATTCACTTCCACGTAGGGTTGTTTACATTCTCTGCCCGTCCAATGGTCTATCAGTGGCGGCATGTAATTTTCAAAAAGGATTGTAATAAATTCATTGTTTTTATAATGTGTTATCTCGTTTCAAGGTTTACAATTATGCTAGATTTCCTGTCGGTAGTTTCTTTGAGATTTCTTTGCACCTAACCTGTTTTAGATTTTCGAAAACTTTTCTCCTATCATCACCTACGGAAACATAAATTTATAGCGTTTAAGTAATGAACCTTGAAAGTCACTATTAATTTCAATTCCAAATGAACACAACGAGTGACGTCCTTAATTTTACAGTATATAAATAAATAATCAATATACAGTTCGTAATAATGAACTTACCCGAAAGTTTGTGCATCCCATAATTCTTAATGTGGGCTTTGTTGAAATGCGGTTCAATATTGAAATTAGGAGTAGAAATAAATTGGATGGGACATATTAAACAAGCAATTCTTTCGTCTTCAACAACAAAATAATCATATTCCCATTTCCTTTGGAAGTAGCATTTCTTCACAGGTTTAGATTTTGCCATGTTCCAGTTCTCTGTAAACTGCAGTACGGGTATTTTGTATTTGTTTATTTTTTATTTATTTATACTTACTGGCTTTTAAGGAACCCGGAGGTTCATTGCCGCCCTCACATAAGCCCGCCATTGGTCCCTATCCAGTCTCTATCATCATATCCCACCTCCCTCAAATACATTTTAATATTATCTTCCCATCTACGTCTCGGCTTCCCTAAAGCTCTTTTCCCCTCTGGCCTCCCAACTAACACACTATATATACATTTCTGGATTCGCCCATACCTGCTACATGCCCTGCCCATCTCAAACGTCTGGATTTAATGTTCCTAATTATGTCAGGTGAAGAATACAATGCGTGCAGTTCTGTGTTGTGTAACTTTATCCATTCTCCTGTAACTTCATCCCTCTTAGCCCCAAATATTTTCCTAAGCACCTTATTCTAAAAAACCCTCAATGTCTGTTCCTCTCTCAAAGTGAGAGTCCAAGTTTCACAACCATACAGAACAACCGGTAATGTAACTGTTTTATAAATTCTAACTTTCAGATTTTTTGACAGCAGACTAGATGACAAAAGCTTCTCAACCGAATAATAACAGGCATTTCCCATATTTATTCTGCGTTTAATTTCCTCCCGAGTATCATTTATATTTGTTACTGTTGCTCCCAGATATTTGAATTTTTCCACTTCTTCGAAGGATAAATCTCCAACTTTTATAGTTCCATTTCGTACAATATTCTGGTCACGAGACATAATCATATACTTAGTCTTTTCGGGATTTACTTCCAATCCTATCTCTTTACTTGTTTCAAGTAGAATTTCCGCGTTTTCCCTAATCGTTTGAGGATTTTTATTTATTTATTTATTTATTTATTTTTATATTTATTTATTTGGCTGGAGTGCATTACAATATTGAATGACAGCATTGACATCCGATCATATATCTATCACTCACTTATCAACGTACAATTTATTTATCGTCCTATTACTAGTAAAACCAGTTAAGACCAGTAATGCAAGTTTTGTAAAAACAGGAATTAAAATTTAATTAATGCATGAAAAATCATAATAAATTCTTCAGATAAAGTAATTGGTTTGTTGCCTGCATTCAAAATTTCGGACTTATTTCATTTTAGTAGAATACAGAGCACGGAAAGACAAGTCGGGGACTGTACTTAACTTATTTTACACAAAAAGTGGACTTAATCGGCTTTACTAGCAATAGGACGATATATACATAGGTAGACCTTCTTACATTATATGCACACATACATTTTAAAATTTATTTTACATGTCTTTTAATTTATTTTTTTCCCTCATTCATTTTTCTCTTACTTTCTAAAGATATGTTCCTAAGGATTTTATTATCTATTCATTTGTAATTCTTGATAGCATATTGTATACCTGCCGCCGCGAGAATGAATGTTGATGCAGAGAAGCGTAACTAGAACGCCATGACCTCACTGGTGGAAAAGGTGGGTGGGGTAAGAAGGGGTAGTAAGACAGTCGCTCTGAGGAGCTACAGTTCTGCAGGTCTGTTCTAGATGATGTAACTCGCACAATACTCGCAAGAAATTTTGTTTCCATAAAAATATTCCTTTCTAAATACAAAATGTGACATGTCTGAGATTTTTCTCTAAAATCTCGTAAAAATTGTTTGTGAAACCTTTAGTCTGTGTGTTAAAACTCAAGATTTTCCATTGAGAATGAGCCATTCTTAGCAGCAAATTCCTAGTAACCTAGCAACCAAGTCTGGTTTATTCTCCTCGATATTTTAGTAAAACCCACGCTGTGTTTGCAATTATCTTTAATTTATCTGAGGTTATAGGAGCATTGGTAGAGGTTCAATTCTGTAGCATCCAGCACGAAAGTGTGTGCAACATTTACATTTGAAAGAATGGGGGAGGGGGTGAGGACAAAGAGTTGGAAGAGCGGTAAGCCATGCATATGCAGCAGATGTGTTCTCCTAACGACAGAAAGTCAGGTCGGAGCTTCTGCCTGTCTGCCATATTGCGTTTTACTTCATTTTCTGAAGGGAATAAAAAAAAAAGAATGACGAATGTGCCTCCATTATTTTCTTTCTCTGGATAAAAGACAGTAGAAGTGAAAGGTGCTGCACAGGGAGTTGGGAGGAAGAAATATTAAAAAAAAGAATGTCGTTGTGATAAACGTGATGTACCTTTTTCCATTGAGCCTATATGTTTTTCGCTTATAGCACAATTCAGTATGTTCTGATTAGAGACAGGCAAAATATATGAAATTTCATATTCTAAAGCATTTCTGCCAACTGTATGGGAACAAGGATTTTCACGACGTGTAAAATGCAGTTAACCCCTGTGAGTGTACGTCAGGGATGGAGATGGAAATATAGCCTCAATATGTTTTTGTGTTGGAGTTATTTAATTTCATAAAAAAATATTATGATTATTTATGAATCGATATGTTTATTATTATTATTATTATTATTATTATTATTATTATTAATATCATTATTGCTGTCAAAAAATCTGAAAGTTAGAATTTATAAAACAGTTGTCTGTGAATATGTTAGGAGAAAATTCACAAACGATTAGAGAAAACACGGAAATTTTACTGGAAGCAAGTAAAGAGATAGGTTTGGAAGTAAATCCCGAAAAGACAAAGTATATGATTATGTCTCGTGATGAGAATATTGTACGAAATGGAAATATAAAAATTGGAAATTTATCTTTTGAAGAGGTGGAAAAATTCAAATATCTTGGAGCAACAGTAACAAATATAAATGATACTCGGGAGGAAATTAAACACAGAATAAATATGGGAAATGCCTGTTATTATTCGGTTGAGAAGCTTTTATCATCCAGTCTGCTGTCAAAAAATCTGAAAGTTAGAATTTATGAAACAGTTATATTACCGGTTGTTCTTTATGGTTGTGAAACTTGGACTCTCACTTTGAGAGAGTAACAGAGATTAAGGGTGTTTTAGAATAAGGTTCTTATGAAAATATTTGGGGCTAAGAGGGATGAAGTTACAGGAGAGTGGGGAAAGTTACACAACGCAGAACTGCATGCATTGTATTCTTCACCTGACATAATTAGGAACATTAAATCCAGACGTTAGAGATGGGCAGGGCATGTAGCAGGTATGGGTGAATCCAGAAATGCATATAGAGTGTTAGTTGGGAGGCCGGAGGGAAAAAGACCTTTGGGGAGGCCGAGACGTAGATGGGAAGATAATATTAAAATGGATTTGAGGGAGGTGGGATATGATGATAGAGACTGGATTAATCTTGCTCAGGATAGGGACCGATGGCGGGCTTATGTGAGGGCGGTAATGAACCTGCGGGTTCCTTAAAAGCCAGTAAGTAAGTATTATTATTATTATTATTATTATTATTATTATTATTATTATTATTATTATTGGTGTGTTCAATGCATCAACTATTGTGTTCGCTGCCAGGTTTTGAAGGAGGAACTCCAACCAATGCATATGTCACTGAAATCTGCCTGCAAGTGAAGTGTTAGCAGTGACATAAATTTGGCAACAGCTTCTTCGGAAAATGTAAAAGTAAAGGAATTTATCGGTACTCGATAACGGTAGAATAATTCAGAGTCCGATATTCGATATGTATTGAGATCCAATGTATTTTTCTGGTTCCAGAGAATGTTAACAACTACTAGCATGGCATATGGGTAAGCTCTCTTAGAAAAGCGACCGAAAACAAAACAAATAATTTGTATTTATGCATCTCTACGGAGTACGAAAATAATGAAAGAAATACTTCGTTATGAAATAAAGATAATAATTCGTATATTATCATTTAATCTACATTATCTCGTTGTCTGTCTGTATTATGTCTGTATGTCTATCCCGACCCATCCAATCTAATCTAATATAATCTGATCTGATCTAATCTATTCTGTCCTATCCCAGCCTATCCTGTTCTGCCTTATCCTATCCTATCTAATTTATTTTATTTAATCTATGCTATCCTTTCTAATCCATTTATCTAATCTATTTTATCCTATATATTCTATCTAATCTAACCTATCCTATCTAATCCACTTCATTCTATCTTTCCTACCCTATCCCATCTAATCTATTTGAGCTTATCTTATCTAATCTATTTTATCCTATATAATTTATTTTATCCTATCTAACCTATACTATACTACCGTATCTAAACTACCCTACCCTATCTAAACTATCCTATCCTATCTAATCTGTTTTATTCTATCTAACCCATTTTACCTTATCCTATCCTACACCATTCTATCTAATTCATTTTACCTTCTCTATTTTTCTTATCCTGTCATATCTAATCAATCTATCTTACCTCATCTATTTTATCCTACATATCTTATACAATCTATTTTGTCTTATCTGTCCTATCCTACCTTATCCCATCTTATCTAATCTATTCTATCCCATTTATCTCATTTAAACTATTTTATCCTACCTATCCTCTCTAATCTATTTTATCCTATTTTTTGTAATATTGTATTTTATCATCTGTTCTATCCAATCTATTTTATTCTATCTATCCCATATAATCTATCTTATCCTCTCTAATCTATTTTATCCTATCTATCTTATATAATTTATTTTATACTATCTATCTTATCTAATCTATTTTATCCTATCTATCTTTTCTAATGTATTTTATCATATCTGTTCTATCCAATCTATTTTACCATATTCTATCTATCCTATGTTATCTATCTTATCCTCTCTAATCTATTTTATCCTGTCTATCTTATATAATTTATTTTATCCTATCTATCTTATCTAATCTTTTTTATCCTCTCTATTCTACCCTACCTTATCTCTCCTATCGTATCTAATCTATTTTATCCTATCTATCTTATCTAATCTATTTTATCCTATCTATTCTATCCTACCCTATCCTATCTAATATATCCTATCCTATCTAAGCTATTTTATCCTATCTTATCTAATCTATTTTGTCCTATATATCTTATCTAAACTATTTTATCCTATCTATCTTATCTAATCTATTTGTCCTATATATATCTTATCTAATTTATTTTATTTTATCTAATATATTTTATCCTATCTATCCTATCCTACCCTATCCTATCTAATATATCCTGTCCTATCTAGTCTATTTTATCCTATCTTATCTAAACTATTTTGTCCTATATATCTTATTTAATCTATTTTATCCTATGTATCTTATCTAATATTTTATCCGATCCTATCCATTTTATCCTATCTGTCTTATTTAATCTACTTTATCCTATCTATCCTATCCTATCCTACCATATCCTATCTAATTCATTTTACCCTATCTATTTATCCTATCCTACCCTACATTATCTAATCTATTTTACCCTATACATCTATCCTATGCTATCCTACCCTATCTAATCCTATGTAATCTATTTTAACCTATATCTATCCTATCCTACCCTACACTATCCTATCTAATCCATCCTGTCCTATCCTATCCTATCCTTTCGTATCATATCATATCCTGTCCTATCTAAATTATATTTTATCATATCTATGTTATCTAATCTATTTTATCGTTTTATCCTATCTATCATATCTAACCTATTTTATCTATTCTAACATATATAGTCTGTTTGCCCGCCTACTTGCCTACACGCTCTGCATAGGTTATGCGTCACGTATTATTATTATTATTATTATTATTATTATTATTATTATTATTATCATTATTATTATCATCATCATCGTCATCCTTAAGTGCTGATAGTGTTCAGTTTTTGGTTGATGATACTAATCGTGGTTTTTAGTTATTAATTTCATCGATGTCTATCGACATGATCCACTGTCCTACTTATACTATAATATGGGTTGTGTAATTTACTGTATGTATCATGTAATAGATAAGTAAAATATTAGAAATGTCTTTTGTCTTAGATGTTAACAGCAACTTAGGCAATAACATTATCGATAATAATCTGTAGTTACTAACAATTTCAAAATTATATTTTTTATGCCATTACCAATAGCTTCATCTCGTTTGAGTTAAATGCTTGTAATTGTTCATGTCTGCATGGAAGCGAACACAAAAACTGTTCGAGCTGTCTGAAGATTTAAAAAACACGAAGTGAATGCAATAAAGTTGTCGGGATTTTTTGTGTACGTTTTTAATTAAACACATGTCGCTCTTCCTATTTAAACATTGTCAGTCTTATGACTTGACGCATTTGTTTTTATCGTTAATGACTGCAGGGGATATAACAAGCGCGTGTGGCGAACCGTCATCAGCTTGTGGTTGCCTAGCAACATTTTCTGAGAGCGTTTTTTGTTCGTTCAGCAGTTGAGCTATACTTCGTTACGTGTTTGTTTTACTTTCCCACACAAGATATTTCTTTCACGTTGGAGTTTCTTGCTTTCTCATTGTGGCTGAAGATATATTTCGATATTTACACTAAAATACGCCGTTCCTCGGTATAGAGAAAGTTATTCTAATTATGTCTGTTTACAGAGATGTCTTCTAAAATACTGAAGTTAGCTAATTCCATTAATATTCACTAGTTAGAGTCAATTTATTCTAGAATATTTTAAGATACAAAATATCATATTTTAATACACAATAATGATTAATGATTAACACAGCTTTTCTTTCAAATTTATTCATTTTAGATTTATTTAGAATCCTTTTAATACCGCGACTCTCTTTTGGGAATGATACTCTGGATTTTCATTTTCGCAGCCATTTACCGTCCATTATACAGTCACGTGTTGCCATCTAGTGACATGTTTCAGTAGTCCACAGATACAAAAATCACCGTGCACAACTGTGGAGTCCACACCTGTGGAGTAACGGCTAGAGCGTCTGGCCGTGAAACCAGGTGGCCCGGGTTCGATTCCCGGTTGGGGCAAGTTACCTGGTTGAGGATTTCTCCGGGGTTTTCCCTCAACCCAATATGAGCAAATGCTGGGTAACTTTCGGTGCTGGACCCCGGATTCATTTCACCGGCATTATCACCTTCATCTCATTCAGACGCTAAATAACCTAAGATGCTGATAAAGCGTCGTAAAATAATATACCAAAAAAAAAACAACAAAAAACAACTGTGTAGTCATATGCCTTTTGAAATAACTAGAGTCATAGTTGTTTGTGATTGAGAAAACCATTATAAACCACGATCAGTCTAGCTGACCTTCGGATTTGAACCCTGGACCTCCAAAACGTGAGTCTGGAGTTCTATTAATAAAGTTATAGGGTAGCTTTCTATCCACACTAATCCAGAAATGATGAAAGACTAGAAGGATTTGAAATTTGGATATGGAGAAGAATGGAGCGTGTGAAATGTACAGACAGAATAAGAAAACGAAGCTGTGTTGGAAAGCGTGGACGAAAAAAAAAAATGCTGAAACTGATTAGGAAGAGGAAAAGAAATTTTTAGGTCACTGGATAAGAAGAAACTGCCTACTGAAAAGGTTATTAGAGGAGAAAAATTCGTTCCGGCGCCGGGTTTCGAACCCGGGTCCTTGGTTCTGCGTACCAAGCGCTCCAACCGCTGAGCTACGCCGTAGTTCAAACCACAGCACCGGATCGAATCTCTCTCCTCCAGTGTTTCTCCCTTTTGTGGCCTGACTCCAAGTTGGACATATATGTTGACATATATTAAGTCAACTGCCATTGTACAAGGTGTGCACTCAATTGAGTGATTTGGTGGCCGGGATTCCACAGTAATATGCACTGTTCGGCGAAGAATCTACGTAAAGATTAATTTTTTAATCCTACAGAATATATCTGTTTTGGTAACAATGGAGCGAAATTTTATCTTCTGAAAACCATTGCTACCATAACAAATATATTTTTAGGGTCAAAAAATTAATCTTAAGTAGTGCCTACTGAAAGATGCACTGGAAAGAATGGTGAACGGGGGCAGAAGAAGATATCAGATGATAGACGACATTAAAATACATTACTCATATGCGGAGACAAAGAAGAAGGCTGAAAATAGGGAAAGTTTTTGTAGAATGCTGGGTTTGCAGTGAAAGACCTGTCCTTTGGGATAAAACAATAAAAATGAATGTATATTCCTTCTTAATAAAATCGTAAAATTAAAATAGATACAATTTTAGTAGTGATATGTGCTATGTAATTTAAGGGGTTAGGTACAGCTTAGAGCAGTAAAATTTTTGGAAATATTCAACATTTTTTTTCCTCCATTACTGTACCTTGTACAATAATGAAAATTGGTAAGTATATAATGCTGTGTTTTTGCTATATGAAAAAAATATTTTTACGACTTAAAAAATTATTTATATATATATATATATATTTTTTTTTTTTTTTCAAAATTCAAAATGGTGGTAGTTCACTGTGCAGTAATGATGGGTTTCCCTCATAACTCATAAACTTGTTAACTTTTTCATGTTCTCTCTCTTTTATTTTATGGCTGAAACTCAAGTTTACAATATCATGCTCTTTCAACTACATTCCTTAATAGGCCTACTTACTTACTGGCTTTTAAGAAACCCGAATGTTCATTGCCGCCCTCACATAAGCCTCCCATTGGTCCCTATCCTGAGCAAGATTAATCCAGTCTCTATCATCATAGCCCACCTCCCTCAAATCCATTTTAATATTACCTTCCCATCTACGTCTCGGCCTTCCCAAAGTTCTTTTTCCCTCCCGCCTCCCAACTAACACTCTATATGCATATCTGGATTCGCCTATACGTGCTACATGCCCTGCCCATCTCAAACGTCTGGATTTAATGTTCCTAATTATGTCAGGTGAAGGATACAATGCGTGCAGTTCTGTGTTGTGTAACTTTCTCCATTCTTCTGTAACTTCACCCCTTTTAGCCCCAAATATTTTCCTAAGCACCTTATTCTCAAACACCCTTAACCTATGTTCCTCTCTCAAAGTGAGAGTTCAAGTTTCACAACCATTAAGAACAACCAGTAATATAACTTTTTTATAAATTCTGTCAGATTTTTTGACAGCAGACTGGATGATAAAAGCTTCTCAACCGAATAATAACAGGCATTTCCAATACTTATTTTGCGATTAATTTCCTTTCGAGTATCATTTATATTTGTTACTGTTGCTCCCAGGTATTTTAATTTTTCCACCTTTTCAAAGGATAAATATCCAATTTTTATATTTCACGAGACATAATCATATACTTTGTCTTTTCGGGATTTACTTCCAAACCGATCGCTTTACTTGCTTCAAGTAAAATTCCCGTGTTTTCCCTAATAGTTTGTGGATTTTCTCCTTACATATTCACGTCATCCGCATAGACAAGCAGCTGATGTAACCCGTTCAATTCCAAACCCTTTCTGTTAAATAATATATTTTTTTTTTATTTTGTGTTAGAAGAAAATGCTAATATTTGACTATTTCTTTTAATGAATCAATTTTTTATGAGACAATCTATCAAAGGTAGAGAAGTGATTTTGTATCATTTGTAGATACGGCATGCATAAATACACACAAAAAATTTCATGACAGAATATTGGGTAGTTTTTGAGTTATGTGGGAAAAGCTTCATCACTGCACAGTGAACTGTCGCCATTTTGAATATTGAAAAAAAAAATAATATAATTTTTTTTAATCGTATTTTTTTTTTCATATAGCAGAAGGACAGTGTTTTACACATACTAATTTCCATTATTGTACAAGATACAGTAATGGAGGAAAAAAATGTTGAATATTTCCAAAAATTTTACTGCTGTAAGCTGTACCTAACCCCTTAAAGACGAAAACCAAGTAAGAAATTGGAAAAATAAAAAAAAAAGCAAATCTTTGTTTGGCGGGAAAATGCACATAATTAAAAAAAATGAATTTTTCAGGACAGAATTTTTTTAAATTTACTCTTAACTGATTATAAGTATAATAATGAAATGCATTATGTTGGTTAAAGTAAGACCCTTTGAATTTAAAATAGCTACAAAAAATTCTATTATTTTAAAAATTACAGAGGTGTGAAAATTATTAGAATAATCTTAATTTTAAAGGTCTTTTAATAGTTCCTTCACAAATATTCATTGAATTGATGAATATTGGTATATATTACTTTACTGGTGTAGGATATATTTACTACTAACAATGCCGGAAAGCATTGTTGTACATTGGTATTTTTCTTATTTTACAATTGTTATGGGAATTCAGAAATTATTATATTATGTTGGCGGAATTGGAAACAAAAAATTATATGCACAAAACAGATGTATACGTTCATTTGAACTTCACAACAATGTAAACGCAAAGAACAATTTGTTTAAAGCATTTCTTAATTAATTTTTGATGTTTCCAATTCCGCCAACATAATATAATAATTTCTGAATTCCCACAACAATTGTAAAATAAGAAAAATACCAATGTACAACAATGCTTTCCGGCATTGGTAGTAGTAAATATATCCTACATCAGAATAGTAATATTATATACCAATATTCATCAATTCAATGAATATTTGTGAAGGAACTATTAAAAAGCCTTTAAAATTAAGATTATTCTAATTAATTTTCACACCTCTGTAGAAAAAATATTTGACTTAAGTGAGTAGGTACAACAGAAAAATCGACTTTTTTAACTTATATGCCTTTTCTCGTCGACCAGAGAAATATTTTCACTCAAATCCTATTCCATTCCCCATTAAGGCAGACTTGTTTGACTTTTCACCTGAAAACAAAACTTCAGCCTGTCAGTTTTCTAGTTTATCGTGCATCTTCATTAAGTTCATTTAAACGTCCGTTTTACCGTCCACACAAAACGTTTGTCTGACCAAGTAAAACGCCTGGTAAAACGTCAAGTGTTAACTGGGCTGTATGTACGTCAAGGTTACCTTTGTGAATATAAGCGCCTTCCATTCTCGTCGCGTTCACTTTGAGTTGCTCATGGACGTAGTGGGTGTGTAGGACATGAACTAAGAATAGACGCCTTGCATTGGAACAGCTGTACGTGCCTTGTGTTGAGGTGAACTTTTGAGGGCGCTCTTTCAGTTTTTAAGGACGACGACAGACGTCTTCTAGTCCTGATTACAACATAAGGGCTGTTGTAACACCCACAAGGGAGGTCAAGAACACAAAATGACGCAAATGCCAAGTGACTGAGGTTTGAAGTGGAGACGCAAAGATTCCTTGATTACAGGCTCAGATGAAAAGCCATTTCCTTCCTTCCCCGCAAAAAAGGAACGTTTTAAAACTCTGTTGTTAAATTTCGTGCTCACACTTTTGTAATAGGTATTTATTAAAAATAATAACGTAGGCCATGACTTTTGGTCCCAACAAATGAACGTGAAAATACAACACGCATTTCATATTGGTCCTGATAACATAAGTGCTAAAATACTTAAGATGGTTATAAATTTTATTCCCAAACCTCTAACTCATATTTTTAATTTATGTTTTCTAAATGGCAAATTCCCAAATAAATTTAAAAAATGCAATTGTGAAACCTATTTTTAAAACAGGAGACAAAAGAAATATGAACAATTATAGACCAATATCATTACTTTCATGTACTTCAAAATTACTAGAAAAATGTATTAAAGTTCGATTAATGAATTATCTTGATAAACATAATATATTAGGTGATAATCAATTAGATTTTCGAAAAAAATTCAATACAGATAATGCAATATATCAAGTTATTAAAAAAATAGTTAGAGAATTTGATCAAGGTAACAAATATATTGGTATTTTCCTGGACATAAGAAAAGCATTTGATACAGTGAAACATGATATCTTAATTGAGAAATTAGACTTATTAGGAATCAAAGGAAATGCTTTAAACTTAATAAAATCGTATCTCAACGAAAGAATTCAAATAACGAAAATTGACAATTATTCAAGTGAATCTTCAATTATTAATATAGGTGTTCCCCAAGGCACAGTTCTAGGCCCTATTCTATTTTTAATATATATTAATGATTTATTAAAAATTGACTTACAACAATACAATGGTGTTCACTATTCTTATGCAGATGACACAGTTTTACTTTTTGGAGGAAAAACCTGGTATGATGCATATAATAATTCAAATAATGGACTTAAATTAATACAAATTTGGTTTGACATAAATTATCTTTCTATCAACGAAAATAAAACCATAATTATTCCATTCTCATTATCTGAAAAATGTAACAAACCTCCTACATCTATATTAAGTATTAAATTACATAATTCTGATTGTTGTCTTATACAGTGTAAATGTCCTATTATTAAAGAGTCCTCTGAAGTTAAGTATTTAGGCATAATTTTCGATAATCGTTTAAAATGGAACCAGGACATTAATTACTTTTGTAATAAATTACTGTACGTAAAATAATATATTATTTTGTTTTATTGAGGAATTACTTGTCAATAAGTTTATTACGCACAATATACTTAACTTTATTTCAATCTGTAATTATGTATGGAATTATAGGATGGGGTAGCTCATTTAAATCCAATTTTAATCCACTGTATTTATTGCAGAAGAAAATAATTAAAATATGTCTTCATAAACCTATTGATTTTCCATCTCAAAATTTGTTTTTAGACTTTAATGTTCTTAACATCAGACAAATTTATTATATTGTATTTAATAAAATTCATACATAAGAACCGAAATAATTTTGAATTGTATTCTCATAGTTATGAAACAAAAGGTATGAATTCTTTAAGATTGTTTGGACCAAAATGCAACACTGCTACAGTATTTTATCATAGTAGTAATTTAGGCCCAAGAATATATAACGAATTTATATTTAAATATCCTAATCTTGTGAATTCTAATAGTTCTAGTATTAAATTTAAAAAGTTCTGTATGGGTTTTATAAAAATTGAAAAATTGTAAATTTAAATTTATATATTCTAATTGCATAGTAGACATAACACAAATTGTATTATATACTTATTAATTTCAGTTTAGAAATCCGCCCTTGAGCACGAGTTCTACTCTTTCATGGGCGAGCTAACGTTTTTTCTGTTTATATTGTATTTTATGTTACAATTATTAGCAAACTAAATAAATAAATAAATATGCGCAGCTCAACTACTTTTATAACTTAATATAAATGTTACTGTTATCAATCAGGTGCATAATGCAATATACAAGGACTCTATTCAGTTGTTTCTATAATTTATATAAGTAGGCCGTGATTTCTGGCACCAACAAACAAAACAGCATCGACACTGATATAAAAATACATTTCGTTGCTCAACTCTTATAAATTGTAATATACAGCGACTCTGTTCCGTTGTTTGTGTTATTCGTTTAAGTAGGCCATGATTTCTGGTTCCAATAAAAGAGCATCAACAGTAATATCTGTATATATAATTTGAACCGGTAATGGAAATTACGGGAAAACTGTTGAACGGATTTTAATAAATGACCCCTCATTTTGAAGCTTGGAACCCATAGTTTTTCAGAAAAATAGCAGTTTTCAGTGAAATATCAATTTTCCTACATTATTTTCAATTTTCCAAAATCCATCTGTCGTCAGTTTTGAGAAATACGACTTTTCAGAATAAAATAAAACACAAACACACTACAATAAACAATAGGATATTACACGAAGGCCATGACCTGCAGGATTGCTGACACATTTAGAGCTCAAATTCAATTAGTTATTAAAATCTTCAAGACTTACTAAAAATAATTCATAGGTCTGATTCTGCGGTGTGTAATTTTCTGAGTACAGCTGTGTATTGGATATTAAAATCTACAAAACTTGAGGTGGTTTGATGACATTATTACCATTAGAAATGAAATATTATTATAGTTAATGCCATGATGCGACTATTTTTCATTAATTATACATATTAATGCTATATTGATGATATGAAAATGAAACGTTTTGGGGTTATGTAAGTAAATGTAGAGAATATCTTAAATTAGATCTTCATTTCTATAATTTACTGAATGGCGGCTATATAGTATATATAACTACAAAACTTACGTAAGATAATAATATTGTTATTAAAAATCAAATATTTTTATAGTTATTAATCAAGTGGGGTTGGGTCTTTTTCATATACTTAATGGCGGTGTGGTATAGATATTTATATGCGTCATTCTCTTCAGTATTGACTCGAGAGAGCGCAAAAATTACAGTTCCTAAGGAAAGACCAAAAGGTATTACTTACTGGTAAAATAAGAGGCTTACAAAATTTTGTAGTCTCCCGATCATTTCAGCAAGATCTCTTAGCAGGATAAAATGATTTTACCCTCTACATTTCAAGCTCTACATGCAGCAGCTATACCAAGATGCTATGTTTATTGTTCGATATCACAGCAAACCTGACATTTTTTTAACTTTCACCAACAATCCACAATGACCTGAAATAGCTATAGTTTTACTCCCACATGAAAAACCCACTGATCGTCCTGACATTGTTACTTGCGTTTTCGCGTTGAAACTCAAAAACTGAAGGTGCATAGGTTCAAGGAAAAGTATTTGGCATAAAAAAACATTCAAGGGGAATATGTTTCGTTATTATGGAAGCAAATAACTTTCAAAATGTCTGGTATTCTTCATTGAAAATAAATCTGAAAAATTTTTATTTGAACGTCTAATGAACTTAGTTTGCAGAATTCACTGCACAACCCACTAGTGAAGTTATATTTCGTGGCTGAACTCATAAATTGTAATATACAACGACTTTATTCCGTTGTTTGTGTCATTCATATAAGTAGGCCATGATTTCTGGTCGCAACAAAAGAGCATCGACACTAATATCGAAATACATTGCATGGTTCATCTCTTCTAATCTATACTAATAATAAATCTGTAGCCGAAATTTTTCTGGTAATTTTCGATTTTCCAAAAATAATTGGTCCTACCATATATAATTAACCACCCTGGAACCGAAAATCGCTTTTTTTTTAATTTTTGTTTGTATGTCTGTCTGTCTGTCTGTCTGTATGTTTGTTACCTTTTCACACGATAATGGCTGAACGGATTTCGATGAAAATTGGAATATAAATTAAGTTCGTTGTAACTTAGATTTTAGGCTATATGGCATTCAAAATACATTATTTAAAAGGGGGGTTATGAGGGGGTCTGAATTAAATAAATCGAAATATCTCGCTTATTATTGATTTTTGTGAAAAATGTTACATAACAAAGGTTTCTTTAAAAATAATTTTCGATAAGTTTTATTCCTTGAAATATTTTGATAGGACTGATATTTAATGAGATAAATGAGTTTTAAAATTAAAATAACTGCCATCTAAGGCCGTGTAATGAATTAAAAAACAAATGACTTCGTCTATATGGGGCCATGGACAGCAACAATCGAAAACTATGAAAGATAGCCTACAGAGAATGTTTCTGTGTTAGTATGAAGTAATATCGGAAGCTAAATTAACCGATTTGTATAATGAATTATTATTTCACCATTGGAAAGTGTAATTTCTCTAGATGGACATAATTCTATAATGTTATTACAGTAACTTCTGATATAATATAATATAATATAATATAATATAATATAATATAATATAATATAATATAATATAATATAAAATAATACAATATAATATAATATAATGTAATATAATATAATATAATTTAAGTTATTTGAAGGGTTCAGAACCATAGTGGGCCAAGCGCCATTTACTGAATACGTAGAAAACAAGGGCTAAAATTAAGTTATTAGCATAATTCAATGGAAACCTATAACAAGTAAAGTAAAATATACACATTAAATCTAAATGATGTCAATCTTCATTAAACTATGGTTGCATGTAATAAAAATTAAGAAACATGTTAAAGGAATTGTCATTGCACCAAATGAGTGTCTCTGGACCAAAATGATCGCATTTTAATTATTTGGATGCAATTTAAATTAAGTAACATATTAAACGATTTATCCTTCTATCAAACACGAATGTTCCCTGGATCAAATGTTCTATTTTAATTATGTAAATACTTTATATTTATTTCTAACGGGTGCAGCGGAGCGCACGGGTACACCCCTAGTAATATAATACACGGGGACTCAATTCAGTTGTTTGTGTCATTCATATAAGTAGGCCATGATTTCTGTTGCTGGAATTGTGGCCAATTGATCAGAAATCCATTCACGCAATGATCAAATCATAAAGTTACTCCTGTAGCTCTAACTAAAACTCCTGTGCTGAAATAAGTTTCAACAATGAATTTGTAATACTCTGTTATAAAATTCATTTCGCCCTTAAGAGATATAAAAAAATAATTTAAGTTTGGTCGTAATAATAACATGGATGATATTTATTTCTTGTTTTTAATACACGGCTGCATTCATTTGTTGACTAAACAAAAGAGCAATACTCAATGCCAACAACAGACATGGCCTACATCGTTTATCTGTACCTTGAGGATTAAACTCACTCTGTGATGATAGCCTCATGGATTATACAGCGCTTTCATTTACCAGTCTAAATAACTAATTATTTAAATTGAATTCACCCCACACCCCCCCACTTTGAAATTTCAAATGGCAATCCTATATTTTTACACTTAAATATTAAAGAGTCTTCAATTGTTTATACATCTCATTCATTTGTTTTTGCAGCTTTTGTTTTCTATCGTCGCCTGGCAACCTGGATTGTTGTTATTTTGATTAGAGATGAAGAGAATAAAGCTACAAAAACTTATTCAGCATTTCGTGTAATAGCTGTGTTTGTGTGTTAAATTATTTTAAAATGGTGTATACCCTTCAAGGGAGAATATAAATCATCCCTATTGATTAAATTCAGGATATTACACAAAATAAGCTGTGTTTTCATCGTATAATCAACTGATAATAACAAAAAATACAGGTTGCCAGGCGACGATAGGAAAGAAAAGATGCGAAAACAAATGAATGAAGTGTATAAACAAATTGAATGCTCTTTCATATTTAAGTATAAAAATATAGGAGTGCCATTCAAAATTTCAACGTGGAGGTGGCTGTGGGTATTATTATTATTATTATTATTATTATTATTATTATTATTATTATTATTATTATTTTCTTTTATTGTTGTTATTATTATTATTTCTTTATTTTTATTATTGTTATTATTATTATTATTTTTATTTTTATTATTGTTATTATTATTTTTATATGTATTATTATTATGTTTATTATTATTGTTATTTTTATTATTATTATTATTATTATTTTATTTTTATTATTTTTATTGTTATTATTATTTTATTATTATTATTATAATTATTATTATTATTGTTATTGTTATTATTTTTATTTTTATTATTGTTATTATTATTGTTGTTATTATTATTTTTATTTTCATTATTATTATTATTATTTTTATTATTATTATTTTTGTTATTTTTTTATTGTTGTTATTATTATTGTTTTTATTATTATCATTGTTATTATTGTTCTTATTATTTTATTTTTATTATTGTTATTATTATTATTATTTTTATTATTGTTATTATTATCTTTGTTATTATTATTGTTATTATTATTATTTTTATTATTATTATTATTTTATTTTTATTATTGTTATTATTATTATTATTTTTATTATTATTATTATTATTACTTTTGTTATTATTATTATTATTTTTATTTTATTATTGTTATTATTTTTATTTTTATTATTATTATTGTTGTTATTATTATTATTTTTATTATTATTATTATTATTATTATTATTGTTGTTATTATTATTACTTTTGTTATTATTATTATTATTATTATTATTATTATTTTTATTTTATTATTGTTATTATTTTTATTTTTATTATTATTATTATTATTATTGTTGTTATTATTATTATTAGTATTTTATTGTTGTTATTATTATTGTTATTATTGTTCTTATTATTTTATTTTTATTATTATTATTATTTTTATTATTATTGTTATTATTATCTTTGTTATTATTATTATTATTGTTATTGTTATTTTTATTATTATTATTATTATTTTATTTTTATTATTATTATTATTATTATTATTATTATTACTTTTGTTATTATTATTTTTATTTTATTATTGTTATTATTTTTATTTTTATTATTATTATTGTTGTTATTATTATTATTATTATTATTATTATTATTATTTTATTGTTATTATTATTATTATTATTATTATTATTATTATTAATATTATTATTATGCGCAATTTCATACGCTTGATTTTCTGCAATCTACTGGGAAATGAACCCTGCTTTGCCGTATTTTTTCGCAACCAGCGCTCTCTCTTGTGGCAATGCGGACATCATAAAGTATGGATCTGTGACGTAATTGCTCATGATGAGCCACACTTTTGCGTGGTGATGTTGGTGCGGGTGGTTTAGGGTCACGGCCCACAAAGTGTTGTGTAGTGGCTGAGAGGCGCCCCCATAAATTCCATTCAGAGTCAATTAATCGGGATGTTAATGGCGGACACCTGCCCACCCCTCGTGATTTATGTCGCCAAGTCGATGCCCTGCACAGGGTTCCGCGTTCTTGGGTCTTAATAGCTCTGTCAGAGAGTATTACTATCAGCGACTATAAAATATTCCAAAGCCGTCTCTTTTTTCCTTTCAGAAAGTGTATCGTTGGGAAAAAAAATATGGTCTGTAAAAGTTGATTGCTTCATAAAAGTCAAGTATACCGCACTGTTGAAATTGTAAAGTTAATTTTCGAAAATCAGCCAAAAATACAGTGTGTCCCAAAAGTCGTGGGATTAAAGATGATAATATTTTTTGAATGAATAGGGATAGAAATGTAAAATTGGTGTCAGATGAAAATAAAATTCTCATAGTTTTGCGTCTGTAAGTTTGAGGCACTGAAGGAAGCAAAATACGGTAACAATCGAACAAATACAATAATTTTCATTGTCACAATTAATTATACAAGATGGATGTCCAAAGTGCAATGTGTTTTGTGGCTACTTCTACTAAAATATGTTTTTCAGATGAGGTACAATT